>NC_068355.1:51008610-51116110 GCF_020536995.1 Dreissena polymorpha | reverse complement strand
TGTTCTGCGCAGGGTGTGGCTTATGGTAGCTGGTTGCTATAACAGTTGTCTCAAGGACAACCTCGCATCACCATGGCAACCGTACCATTACAGGTTACAGGAACAACACACGAGAGCCAGACGGACGGACGAGCGAACTGAGCGACAAAACATTTGATGATATTGTTGCAGACTCTCTCCAAGGTGCGATGCCCGGCTACTACATGTACACTCGGCCTCGCAATTGCGTGAGCCGGGAATCACTGCGGAGCGCGTACAACCAACGGGCCCGGGAAGGCTTCCGGTATTGGCTCATTGAAAGACCTAAACCGACCAGCTGTAAGTATAACAGTTCTGAACCTTATTTAAAACGAATCGTCATTTAATACCACTGACCGTAATTTAAATGATCTGCACCTGTTGCACTATAACGTTGGGTTTGATGTCCTGAAGATGCTTATCTTTCAGTAAAGAGAACTACAGAAAACACAAATCACGTTTCCAATGCTTTATAAATCAATGAACTCGTGCTAATATTTTTTATTCGATATCGTTTCATGTGATTATCATACACTTCTATATTTAATTATTTAATAAAATGGAATATCATAGCAATACCATAAAATATCATATACAATTAAATGCATCGCAAAAATCAACTAGAATTTTCAGTAAATCCTTAGAAAATTTTAAGCAGACTTGTAAAGCAAATAGGCATTGTGTGGATGATCTTCTCAGTGGATTTCGCTTCCTAGTTTTGGCATTTAAAATCTTACGCTGGTAATGCGGGTACTTCGATAACAGATGACACTTTGGTAACAGAGAACAACAAAAGCCACGTGCGAAAGTCCTTCAGGTGTGTTTTCTCATGTAAAGCCGTATTATGAGTTTTTGAGACACGGTGCCTGATGGAGTTGACACATGGTATGTCCTTTTGTATTGTGAATAAATAATTTAAAGGAAGAATGGTAGTTTGTTTTTCCTAAAACTTGAGCAAATGCTATATGAAAACAACATAAACTGGATGATCAGTGCACATTTCAATAAAATAAACATACTTAAAAATATTGCAATACAGCGTTTCTATTCCGGCATATATAATACTTACTGCTCTTCCAATACTGAAATTTTTATAGTATTCAATGATATATGAACGAAGATAGAGCACGTTTTAAAAGCTGAGATGCCCTGATGTTGTGGACACAGAAGTGTCATTGTCATGGAGATGATTGGCTAAAAAAGTGTCCTAGTAATTGGAATAGTAAACAAGTTCTTCATATATTTCTAAGTATTTTATTTGGTTGAATTATGTACTTATAATCAAGCACATGCATGCTGATTTTCGATGAAATTGTATAGTGTTTTTTTTTCACATAATCAACCGTGTTTCCGCGAATTTTATTCTTCGCAATATGAAGTGCTAAACCATTAATTGACCAAATAATGTTCCGTTCTGAAAACCCAAAGTACAGTATATTAAAGCAAAAAAGCCATAGAACTCACCTTCCGCACGTGACTTTTGTTGTTCTCTGTTATCAAAGTGCCATCTGTTTTCAAAGTATCCGCATTACCGGTGTGTATCTGTTAGGATGGTTTCAATTTTGCTTTTCACATGTGACTTGAACTGCCAGCAAAAGCTTTCACCCATCCTGAAGTCAGAATCACTTATTAAAGCCATTTGCATCTATGACATTCGCAGTTTGACGTGTGCCTTTTCACCTTTAGATAATAGCGCACATTTTAAACTAAAATTTATTATGGGAAATTGACGAATTCCGCTGTTACAGTATCTTGATGCCTTTGCCTTAAAACCCGATTTCAATTTCGATATGAACATTTTCTTTTCTCTTCGCCATTGATTTTATTAATTATTCATTAAAAATGTTCAACAAAGTTATGCTTAACATATTTCTTTAATCGTTGCAATGTTCTATTTATATTTTGTAAATAATACAACCATATAATCATATATTTCCGAAATTGAGTTCGTTAGTCTTAAAAAACACTACTTAGATGCATTGTGTACACCGTTGCTTTCAGTTTGGAAATACTCTTTTGCCGACACTCGTATAATGCCTAGAGCGAGGAGATTTATGCCCAAATAGGTAGCATGTCTGAGCCAGACTAGGGTGTCAGTTTGTACAGGATTGTGTACGCGTCTTTTGTAGAGGTCGCATTCCGGGAAAACTGGGCTTAATGCATGGGCGTAAAGTGTCGTCCCAGATTAGCCTTAAGCAGTCCTCTCAGGTTATTTAGGGACAGCACTTTCCGCTTAATACTGGGTATTTGTTTTAGAAGATTTCGTCTCCTTTATACAATGTATAAAAGCGGAAAGTGTCGTACTGCACAGGTTTATTTAAAATGGCACTTTTCTAAAGTGCAACAAGCCCAGTTTTCCCCAAATGCGGCTCGGTATGTTGCCAAGAGTACAGAGTGACCTCGCGAGGTTAAGAACAAGGGGCTGCGATGGGCGCTGGGAATGAAAGATATGTTTCATGCAAAACATGGTAAATTCAGAACATACAATGTGGACGGATCTTAATTTGGTAATGTGTACAAAACAATACAAATAGTACGTGTTTTTTTTCTATGTTTTTAACTGTCAATATATTTAGCTTTCCACTAAAAAAAACTTTTATATAAACTATATATGGTAAATCTGATGGACCATTCCAGTACACATGTGTTGTACAGCGATTTCGATCTGTTCTCGTGTGCTTTTTACTTACTCAAGTCTTGTCTGTGGCCACTTCGCGAGGTCACATTGTACGTGTACGTGTAAATTTTTTGTTGAGCAGATGAGTAGCTTTTCTAGCAAACAACAAAAACATCTAAATCATCTGGTGCTGCAGTTTCATTATTTTATAACGCGAATTCTTTTCCCATTAGCTGCTTACTTACGGACGTCTTTTTTGAGGACACTTCGCGAGGTCACATTGTACCTGCATGTGCATAGCAAAATATTCAACTATTTGACGCCAATGTATGACTGTACGTTTGATTGTTCTAGATTTTGTAGAGGTGGATGTTTTGTGTTCAAGACAATAGCGGAAACTACGATTTTATTATCAGGTGCTTAGTCAGTTTACGTGTCAATGATATATTATTTATGCCTGCGATTTCATATACATATGGTGTTTATTTTACTTATTTCAAAAGAAAATTATTTTCTTGATCATTTATTTTATATTTTGGAATTAAATTTTGGTATTTTAGTAAAAAACATAAATAGTTTATTGGGTATGGAATAATTTTAGCTGATATATTTGCTTTTATATAATTATATGTCCACCACCATGAGGGCCTACTGCCCGCGCCAAAGGCAGTCTAAGTCTGTCATTTTTATTGACCCGGATCGAAAGATCGGGGGCATATTGTTTTTGGTCTGCCTGTCTGTCTGTCATTCATTCATTGTGTGTGTCCCAAAACTTTAACCTTGGTTAAAGTTTTGTAATAACTTTTGCATTAATGAGGATAGCAACTTGATATTTGGCATGCATGTGTATCTCATGGAGCTGCACATTTTGAGTGGTGAAAGGTCAAGGTCAAAGGTCAAATATATGGCTTCAAAGCGGCGCAATAGGGGCATTGTGTTTCTGACAAACACATCTCTTGTGGTTTTATGTTGGTGACACAATAGCTCGTACAAAAGTATTTGCGTTCAATACGAGAATGAAAGAGTATTGTGGCAATTTTCGTACGACAAAACAATATTTGGTCGTATATGCGAGTCGTTCAACGATAAAACCTGCATTGATTACATTGAAATCAATCAACACATATGCATGTATAGTCTATTGTATATGCATTTTACTAAGAGATATATAAACGTGATTTTTCTTCAATTGACAGATTGCATTTTAACAACATTTCGGTCTTGTATTTGTCAGTTGCCTGACTTTGCATGTATCTGCGTGTTAATTCGATTGCATGTTTCAATGATCTCTCAGTTTCTAATTGATAAAAGAAGCAAAGGCATTAATTCATTCTAACTAACGTGCAAGGAAACTGTTTCCTCATTGACAGAAACACTGTTCAATGCTCAGAAAGTATCATATATTTTGGCAAACTTAAAATTGTCCCTTTGTCTCAATACAATTTGCTGTTAAAGTGTGTGTTACATAACATGAGAAAGACAACATTCATACATGTAAATAGTGTATTAACGTTTTAATAATTGAAGTTGTTTTTTTCAAAATTACAGTGCTGTATATTAGACCAGCGATCATCTGGGAGAGTGTGAAATGCTTGTTAACAGCTTTGAATGCAAATATAAATCCATTATGTTTTTACAAGAGCCAATCATGTGTGCAAATAGATATCCATTATGTATGTTTTACCAGAGCCATTTGTATAATTGAAGAAAATTGTATGATTATAGTATGCTTAGTAGTAAAATTGGATAGGAATTTTTGTTTAGAAAATTGATATTACAGATGGTATAAAGAACAAAATATAATTCGAATGAAATCATTTCATTATCTAAATTTTAAAATGTTCAGATATTTGTATTTTCACCTGGCATATACGCACCATTCAATATTATGATGTAATAATAAAATAGAAATAGTTAACGCCTCAAATATTTGCTTTGATTGTTTCAAGTATACATGTATAATTGTATGCTTTTGTTTTGGAATAACACGATGACATTGTAAGTTACACTAAGAAAAGTCCGTTTAGCGTTATACTAGTACATGTGTCAGTGTAAATAACATGTTTGATAATACGTTGCATACTTGAATACTTTCAGGATATGTTTGCATATCGCTGCTATATCAACCAATTCAATTTTTGTTTCCATTTGTAAAGCACATTTATTAAAGAACGTAAGTCTAATACTTGATTGATTGATTGTTAAGTGTTGAATGATATTAAAAATAATGGATGATATTTACTTGCGCCTTATACCCCTTACGTTTATCTAGAGTATTTACATATATAAAGCAAGTGTAATACCGGTATAGCTTCACACTCACATTTAAAATATGTATAATATAAGTTTGCGTCACCACAGCAGCACAGTTTTATATCATGATGTATATACTATTAGGGGATTTAAAAAATCTTATTCTGTATTTCAGTTGGAAAATACGGTTTAGGGTCCTACAAGACTGTCCTGGGGGTGGGGAACGCACCACGGACGTAGACGAACCACCCAGAGTAACGCTTCCATTTCCAACAGTATTTTAGTTGTATTGGACATAATATTATACTGGTTTATATGTTTTGTTACAAGTTGTTGGATCCTTTTCTTTTGTTACACGTATAGTTATATGTGAGTATTTATATGTGTGTGTTGTATATATAGACATCGTTAACAAATTACATTTGTTTTGTTAAAACAGATTTTTAAGGGGTAAAGGATTCTTAACATTTATTTCGTACAATAAACAGATATAAAAAGTTATTTTGTGTGTATTTTCTTCTCGATTTGTTATTTGGCTCAGTGACAGGAATGAGATATAAAGTGTTAATGTTGGTACAGCGACAGATACATCGTCGGTCGGGATAGCAATTTGAGTGACTAATGTGAATATCATACATGCAATATCTTTAAAATACATACATAAAGCGTATATCTTGATTGTGGAAGTGAGGTTGGATATTAACGATTCAAAATAATTAGATTGAAAAGAAAAAACGCGAAACTGTTATTTTTCATTTGTCATTCACCAATCCACCGGATAAATTGTTTATTATTTTAGTAATGTATTTCAAATGTATGTATGTATAATATTTAAATGTTGATACAGTTTATAAATCAATACAATGCACATAACACATTTAAAATGCACTTTAACGCAACTGTAAATGCTGGTATTTGCACAATATTAGACAAATAGGAAAAATCTACTCTATGTATGTGTATATTCAAACTGCACACTCCTGTACGTATAGATATGACTGCTGCTACATCAGATCATGCTATGTTTCAACCCATGGCATAGTATGTATTTAACTTTGCTTCGTTATTTACGATATAATACATATGATATGTAAGTAAATTATTGGGACGCCGTTTTATTTCCACACATTCAAATCACACATATATACATATACATGTACATACATTTATATCTAAAAGTGTATGTAGCTACTATCTTCTTCGAAAGAAAATAGAAGTCAAACTGTGTAATTTATCTCAAATGGACAAATGTCGATAGCCTATTCTGGCTTACAGGAAAGATTCCCAGACTTTGTATGCTTCAAACTGGAATGTATAACTTTAAAAGACAGTGATCAAATGTTGTGCTAGAAGGCTTACGTATACGAACTTAAATATTTTTTAACGTTTTTGTCGCAATAGTAAATCATATTCCGGTATTATGCTTTTTCGTAAGTATATAAGGGTAGGGAACAAAAGGTAACGGTTTGTTTGCAATAAAAACATAATTGTTAAATAAAACAACAAATCATCAAAGTAAAGAATTCTGGATTATATAACGGGGAACGCACAAAATCTGTTTACTTGGAGTTATGAGTGTAGAACTGTATTTTTAGACTCAAACGCCGAGAGCATGTGATAACAATGTGTATTGATACGAGAAACTTATAAATACAAATATTTTATGCAAATCATTTATGTGTAAAAATTGTTCACGAAAATATGCGTGGTGTAATAAGATAAAATTTGATCAAACAAATATATCAGTACACGAGATTGCTGTCGTTCTAACTATGAAAGGGTTGAATGAAATGATAGCGTTCATTTATGCACTAAATAAATCTATTTAATAAAAAACAGCGATCGTTCTGTTGTTGCCGATCATGGAATAATATGCATCAAACTGAACATTATATTAATGTGATGGAATAAAAAATGAACATTCCAGCCATGTACCCTCGTAGAGTCGGAAAACTTCGATGTTTACATAATTCAGTCGGCTAAAAGGTGAGAGGTAGGAGTTGGAATACAGCGTGAATTTTAATTATTGACATGATTCGCAGATAACACTGCCTTTAAAGCTTATTTAAAGTACCTTTTAATTGTTGGCCAAAGCCTAACATGAAAAAAAAATTCAATTGATCATAACGACAACAAGCAAAGTGATAAGCACTTGTATATACCCATATTCAATATCGCGGCTCACTTTACAATAAATCAACAACGAAAAACATACACATGTCAAAGGTTTTCAAAGTATTCGCCGTTGTTTTTAGCGTTCCATACAACCGTCATATAACTATTTTTGCTTGAATTTGACCTTGTTTTTTTTTTTTTGTTTTTTAAATTATTACATCTTCATCTTAATTTTTGGAGAATCTGATGCCAGAAGTGCGCCGCTTTACCCATAATGTATAAACAATACAATAAGTTTTGAAGAGACTCGTTCACAGGTTTCCCCAATGACGATTTTCAATCAAATATTTAACAAATAAAATGGCACTAAACATCAGGGAGCGGACAAACACTAATGACCTAAAGTTATTCTGAAAATTAATGTGTATATATATAATGTATCCTAATTAGAAACTGAACTGAAAATATCGATCGTTTCAAACGTGAGTGTTTCTTTTGTTTTCGTTATGGTATGTTTCAATACGTACATTGTTTATATAAAGTAGAATGCAAAAACGCAACAGAAGACAAAGTTAGTATGACAATCGTATGCTTATTCAAAGGTTGGTGATTTAGGCCCAGGGGAGGTAAACATTTTTTGTCTTTTTTTTTTCTTAAATTCTTTTCTTGTTTTATAAAGGGGCTCTTAAGTTCCGATGTTTCCTTTGATCAAATGAAAGCATTAAATGCCGAACTATAAAAAGCCAAAATCTGCGAACGAGCCACTTAAACGTGTTTATTCATTTTAGTAATCGCGGTAGATATATATCCTTAAATGGTCACTCTTGAAACATTTAAGATCTTTATTTTCATACACGAACGTATACAAATATATGACAATTGATATTGGCTATTTTTTGAATACGCATCGTAAAAGGATTTTTATGTATATTGAATATAACTTAACGAACATGGTTTGATAGTAAAAAGAGAAGTAAAATTTGAGAAGAAGAAGGAAAAGAAGTTGCAGACATTGACCAACGTGATAGAAGATGTATGCCATGTGCTGCACAGTTTTTATTTAGCTATACCGTAATAACTCCGAAAATGTATACGACAAATATTAAAAAAAAATACAGATGTCCGAAAGTTAAACGACACCTTAAAAACAGAGACAAGTTTTTCATTGACGATCGGATTTGGGTATGCAATCTGTATAGCGTCTATTGTTTCAACACATAATAGCACGGGCTTGCAAATACACCGTCGTATATTATAAATTACTTTTTAAACGTTTCACTGTACGCTGATGGGTGGAATAACTGTCTATTACCGGTAAACAAAGATATTTGCATCATAATGGAAAAGTTATGATCGATTACCCGATGGCATTTCGTTTGCAATGTCTTATCCTTAATCCGATTGAAAAACCGCACGACCGAAGTTTTACCAGATAAACGCAAACATAGTAGAATTCTGGTAAAATAGCATCGTAAAATAAACCGTCCGAAAATTAGGAGTCATTAGTTATGGACAAAAATGTACAGTCACCAAAAATAATTAATATGGTCAAAAATAGCGGTGTTAAAAAATATATTGTCCAAAAACTTAGAGTAATTACGGTAATAACGCCTTCCAACAGGATGAATGACTTCACTTGATAAATGAAATATAATTTGTGTACGCTTTAAATAGAGAAAAAAGGATTTACACAAAATAATTAAGAACACAAAAACGTGCCGCTTGTTAACTTTTTTCGTTAACAAAATTAATCGGATCGAAATGCTTTTCAGATTAATGTTGTTTTGTTTATCTTAATGCTTAATGCTATCTTAATGCTTGTGCTTTAAAAAAATAATTGATTTTACAATCATGTTGTTGTGTTAATGTAAAATAAGTTCATGCTATAATCGACAGGTTTAGCCAGCTTTGTATTCTTGAATATCAAAAAACACACATCTATCAATGAACATGATTATGGATAGATAATTTCACCAAAAAAACACACAAAATGTTATGATACAAGATCGAACCGCGCTGCAAATGTAAAAAGCATAGCGTTTCATAAGGAGAAGACTTAATTTAATTGTACTGATACATTAAATAATGTTGTAACATTTATTGTTTTATAACTATAAATGCTATTAAATAAATTTTGCCTGTAAATTATGTAGCACCGATCATCATATTAGTACAAAGTAGCCTCTGTTCTGAACACTTCGGAGTAGTTTACAGCTGACACTATATTCGGCTTTAATATTGTCCGAAAGTACTCATATGCGGTGAAAATAAACATGGGTACTTCTCAAAGTAGCCAAGATACAAGAACACTTCAGGTCGATAAAGAAGGTGTTATTGAGGTATGTGCTTCCATATGCATGGCACCGACATAACACCAAGCATTATGTTATAATTCATGAAGGTCGAGTTTTTTTTTGACATATACGACAATGGGTGGGGAAAGGAAAATCCTATCAGAATAAAATCCTTACTGTAGTCTGTAGTATAAGTGATTTCCATAAAAACATGTTTATGTGTCCATTTTCCGAATATGGAGTGTGCAGTCTAGAGCATTTTTACACTGATGTCGCTACAGACATTGTATTTACATAGTGGCAAGTCAGCTGCTTTACTAGTCAATATAAATTGCCGCCATATAGTCTTTTGATGATTTTTGCTTTGGCAGACTCTTGGCGTCAATATTCCACTCTATCTTTTTAATAGCGAGAGATCCGAATTTCAGTCGCATCACTCCTGAATTTAAATACATACATATTTGTGACTATTATGAAAGAACGTTGCCTAAATAGTATAGAATGAGCAAAATATATCGAAATTTACCTGTTAATAAACTATATTTTGAGTTTGTTTCATCCAATATAAATCCTTGTATAGTAAAGGTTCATGTTATCTCCCTTGGTGGAGGTTAAATTCAACTGTGTTTGTAACTGAGTTCGAACAAACGAAGTGTGCAATATGCACAAAACAGTAAGAAATGAAATAATAATCATAAGAAGAAGAAGAAGCAAAAGAATAATTGTAACTATTATAACTCAAAATATTTGAATCGACAGTAACGAAATACCCCAAAAGTAATAGGTGCGAAATAGCTATGGTACGAAATAAGAACAACAACAACAATGCCAAAATGGTTGCCTTTGAGAAAATGATCGTTCAATGTCTATTATTTCGAATGAAATACAAATAATTTTTGCGATCTTAGTTCATATTTGTCAAACAACGAATAGATTTCAGATATATACACTTGAAAATACTGTAATTCCCATAATAGTATTGTATTTATTTTTCGTTATGGTTTTTACAGACCGGAGTTTCAGCGTTCAGATATATTCTGAACACGAGTTATTTCAGCTACTGCTTTACCTGCCAAAATCAATAAAGCCATTTAGTGTCCAAGGATAAAAAACAGCTGTCTGGTAAGCTCAGTTGGTAAAGCACTGTTCATGCAATTGTGGGTTTGAGTCCAAACCAGGGCACCTTTCTTCCATCAGGATGTCTAGTGTTACCACCAACCATTTTGCTCGGATTGTAAGTCTCAGTGCTGTTGGTGGTCATGAGTTGTAACTTCAAGCTCCCCACCAGGCACATGTTTCCTCAAATAAGTCATCAGCAGCGTTCAGACCATGGTATTGTTAAGGAAATGTACAGTTATGTACCTTGAAGATATATCTAATATATACCGGTTCTTATTTGATCATCATATCAAGATAAAGTGTTGCATCAACATTAATAATAAAAATAACATAAAGGTCAAGGTCACATTCAGGCTAATTACTATCATACAATGCCTGATAGGGTCTATATGTAATTGTGAAGCAAAATAAAATATGTAGATAATTGTTGTGCTATATAAATGCTACATATTTATAATTGTATTTGAAACAGTTGTGTACAGAACAGAACTTTCTTAACTTGGAGGGATTCTAAAATAACTTGGCACATATGTTGACCATCATCAGACAATGTGTCTCCACATAATCAGACAGACAAATTAAAAATATTTAATTTAGTGGATTTAAGTTGATATTTCCTTATCAATGGCAGTGACTTAACTATGGATTTCACACTGTCATCAAATACAAAAAAAAAGCAAAGTTTTGTTTTCTTGATTGTCTTAAAGATTTTTTTGTCAAATTTGGCTGAAAAATTTCCAATCTCCAATATCAAAAATTATATAATTTTCCCAAATGAAGGGATGGAAATTAATGGTTTCCCTTGAGCCTTGGGCCGGTGGATTTTGGTCTTGGTGTCTGCAATTCAAAAGTTGGTTGTCTGGCCATGCAACTAGCTTTTTTAAGCTTAAAACTATTGAGTGCAATTAACATTTTAACAAAAATTGTTGACTGTGGATTAATAATTAGTTTAATAATTTTCATTTATCAAGGCAGGGGAAATTATTCAACACAGACTCATATTAAAACATAATACACTGCAAGTACACTGAAAGTGTGTCATGTAAGCAATGTTGTTGTTTAGTTATCTATTATTTTATTTAAAGATACACATGATACTACATGTACTAGTGCTGCAACAATACGCCAAAGACCGTATTGCAATATATTGTCAGTTCAAAAACCCGTATTGCAATATATTGCAATATATTGCTAACTTGTACCAGAATTATAATTCGCCAGCTAATCACCAAAACCAACTTGATTACATGAACATAACTTTTGTATTGTATGTTTAGATTCTAGTTATATCCTATTGGCAATTCTAGCCTTTTTACAAAATGCTTTATAAACACAATTGAATTGTTGCTTGGTTTTTACAAAGCATTTTGTTATGCAAGATTACATGTAGTATTGTCATTTTGTCCATTGTATATTCCCATTAAACATGCTGTGCAATTGTGAACTGTAAAGTGTATACAATTAATCTCTGGGACATTAACATTAATTGATTATAAATATGCTGCAAGTTCAATATTACCAAGTCATTATTTTATTCAAACTGGTAAAGCATATGTATTGCTCAGTTTACAGTTCAACTATTCTTGCTGACTCCCATGTAACAACGCTTCTCCGTAAACTAGACTTTTTAGAATGCTATTTTTACATAACAATTTAGTTTACTAAACACCGATTTGTTTTGCTCAAATTGATATCATTATTTTGGATAACTTTTCTGGACGAAATGTGAATGAATTTTTGTAGAATTTTCATACCGGTATGAGGAAAATCATATCGCAATACAATATGCAGATTGCGTATAGCGATATATACTGATAAACCGGTATATTGTTGCAGCACTAACATGTACATTGTACTGGGCTCGTTTGTCTTTAGCTTGGCAACCAAAATACTAATGATGGTTGCCTGTGTGGGCAACTAATTGTAAAATGTTAGTTTCCATCCATGCAAATGACCATCTATAATTCACAATGGAAGCAATTCATCTCCCTTTCAAGCTCTTTTGAATGTCAACAATTATAATGACGAAAACACATTTGTATAGTAAAGTTTATATTGTTTTTAAGAAAAAATGCTCAGCTGATTTTCTGAGTCTAGTCAAATTGACATAATTTATCCCTTTCCAATAAGCGATTGACCTTAAACAGTGAAAAAAACCAACGGTCTTACTTTGTGCATGAAATTGCAGAATGTACTTATTCTATTGGCAGATTACTGGTGATGTGTACAAAAGACTTGCAGGGTTACCAGAGGAACAAAGAAGGGGTAAATTTGGGCTTCAATAGCTTGCTTAGTGGAATGTTATTCATGTCACTCCTTTTATGTTATGTTATGGTATATTTAAGGCTTATATTTTGCTCTGTCCCTTTAAATCATAGGCAATTGAATCTTTTGTTGGATTGAAATGAAAAATGTGATTGGTCTATATGAGTATTCACATAAACAACTTTTTAAAAAGAAACTGACACAGCTTATTTTCATCTTGCAGATTCTAGATGGGATAGTTAATGACTTCATGCTTTCACTTCACCCAAATGTAAAAGGGGTCTTTTAATAGTGTTATTGTTTATTATCCCCTGCCAATAAGAGTTATTGGCCTTTGTTGTTTTTCAATAATGTAACTTTTAAAAGGGGATGTATCTCAGGTAAAATACAAGATTTAAACTTGAAACTTCAAGCATGTGTAGAAATCAATGGGAAGAAACGCCATGCAGAAGAACCATAAACTTGCACTTTCTTAAATAACAGTCATTTCCCTTGGTCAGAAGATTGATCTCAAAGATATCTTGGATGAGTTCGAAAATGGTTAGGTTTGCTTGAAAAACATGGCTGCCAAGGGGCGGGGCATTATTCCTTATATGTCTATATATGTTTATCGTAAAATCTTGTTAACACTCTAGAGGCCACATTTATTGTCCAATCTTCACGAAACTTGGTCAGAAGATTCATCCCAATAATATCTTGGACGAGTTTGAAAATGATGCCGGTTGGTTGAAAAACATGACCGCCAGGGGGTGGGGCATTTTTCCTGATATGGCTAAAGTAAAACCTTGTTAACACTCTAGAGGCCACATTTATTTTCCGATCTAAATGAAACTTGGTCAGAAGATTTGTCCTAATGATATCTTGGATGAGTTTGAAAATGGTAACCTTTGCTTGAAAAACATGGCTGCCAAGGGGCGGGGCATTTTTCCTAAATATGGCTATACATGTATATGGCTATAGTAAAATCTTGTTAACACTCTAGAGGCCACATTATCCAATCTTCATGAAACTTGGTCAAAAGATTCACCCCAATAATATCTTGGACGAGTTCAGAAATGGTGCCCTTTGGTTCAAAAAAGTGTCTGCCAGGGGGCGGGGCATGTTTCCTTATATGGCTTTAGTAAAACCTTGTTAACACTCTTGAGGCCACATATATTGTCCAATCTTCTTGAAATATGGTCAGAAGATTTGTATTATTGATATCATGGATGAGTTTGAAAATGGTTATTTTTGCTTAAAAAAAACATGGCGTGGCATGGCCCCAAGGGGCGTGGCATTTTTCCTTATATGGCTATATATGGTTATATTAATATCTTGTTAACACTCTAGAGGCCACATTTATAGTCCAATCTTCATGAAACTTGGTCAGAAGATTCATCTCAAATATATCTTGGAGAGTTCAAAAATGATGCCGGTTGGTTGAAAAACATGGCCACCTTGGGGGCGGGGAAATTTTCCTTATATGGCTATTGCAGTGCTCCAGCTAGGCCTAAATCGAAGGGCGCCGCGCCCTGCCCTCCCGAACCTCCGCCCTGCCCCCCCGAACCTCCGCCCTGCCCCTCCCCCCCCCCTTAAAAAAAAAAAAAAAAAATTTTTTTTTTTTTACATATGATAATTCATAAATCTCTTATTACATTGTAATAAGTTTAATCCTTATTGTAGACATTATATTTGAATGTTTTAATAATAATGGGAATAATACAATTATTTATCACATATAAATTAACATGCAATAGAAAGCATTCCAGAAACACCCGCGCGCTCGAACGTGCCCTTTTCACAAAATACTGCGCGTCGAAAGTGCCCTTTTAAAAAAATACTGCGCATCAAAAGTGCCCTTTTGACAAAAAAGCCCCCCTGCCCTTTTCAAATCCTAGCTGGAGCACTGCTATTGTAAAACTTTGTTAACACTCTAGAGATCACATGTATTTTCCAATCATCATGAAAGTTGGTCAGAAGATTTGTCCCAATAATATCTTGGATGACTTGGAAAATGGTTTTGGTTGCTTTAAAAGCATGGTCACCAGGGGCGGGGCATTTTTCCATATATGGCTATATATGGCTTTAGTAAAACCTTGTTCACTCTCCAGAGGCCACATTTATTGTCCAATCTTCATGAAATATGGTCAGAAGATTGGTCTCAATGATATCTTGGATGAGTTTGAACATAATTATGTTTGCTTGAAAAACATGGCTTCCAAGGGGCGGGGCATTTTTCCTTATATGGCTATAGTAAAATCTCTAGAGGCCACATTTACTGTCCGATCTTCATGAAACTTGGTCACAAGATTCATCCCCATAATATCTTGGAAGAGTTCAAAAATGATGCCGGTTGGGTGAAAAACATATTTGCCAGGGGGCGGGGCATTTTTTGTGATATGGGCCTTGGCTGAAGTAAAACCTTATTTACACTCTAGAGGCCACATTTATTTTCCGATCTTCATGAAGGTTGGTCGGCAGATTTGTCCCAATAATATCTTGTTATCTCAGGTGAGCGACTTTGGGCCTTTCAGGCCCTTATGTTTAGGATTATACCACATATCAAGGGATTTACACCCATTCATAAACAAAATTAATTTGGCAGGGGATATCAATTCAAAGGTGGAGGGATAAAGAATTGGCGTTGTCGATCCGTTAGTCTGTCATTCCATCAGTCCGGCTGTCTGTCCGTCCATCTGTTACAAAACTTTGCATTCTATATATCTCAGAAACTATGTATGATATCAACATGAAACTTAATGAGCGTATAGATATCAATTAGGAAAAGTGTACATGAACCATAACCCTACTAACTAAAATAAGAGTTATTGGCCTTTGTTTTTATCTCACATGAGCACAATGTGCTCTTGGTGAGCTTTTGTCAATCATGCTTAGTGCGCCATGAGGCGTCAACATTTGCCATGTTAAACCTTTAGAGGCCACATTTGTTGTCCAATCTTCATGAAATTTGGTCAGAAGATTCGTCTCAATTATATCTTGGCCATGTTTTAAAATGGTCACAGTTGCTTGAAAAACATGGCCGCCATGGGGCGGGGCATTTTTCTTAAAATGGCTGTAGTAAAACCTTGTTAACACTCTAGAGGCCACATTTATTGTCTGATCTTGATTAAACTTGGGGCAGAAGATTTGTCCCAATGATATCTTGGACTACTTCGAAAATGGTTCCAGTTGCTTGAAAAACATTGCTGCCAGGGGACAGTGCATTTTTACTTAAGGTATATGGCTATAGTTAAACCTTGTTAACACTTTTAAGGCCACATTTATTATCCGATCATCATGAAGCTTGGTCAGAAGATGTTTCACAATGATAAGTTCTTGGGTAAGTTCGAAAATGGTTCTGGTTGGTTAAAAAACATGGCCACTGGAGGCAGGGGATTTTTCCTTATATGGCTATATATATGGCTATAGTAAAACCTTGTTAACACTCTAGAGGCCACATTTATTGTCCTATCGTCATGAAACTTGGTCAGAAGATTTTTCCCAATGGTATCTTGGAAGAGTTTGAAAATGGTTTTGGTTGGTTGAAAAACATTGCCACCAGGGGACGGGGCTTTTTTTCTTTATATGGCTTTAGTAAAAACTTGTCAACACTCTTTAAATCACATGTATTGTCCAATCTTTATGAAACTTGGTTTGAAAATTTGTTTTAATGATATCTTGAACGAGTTCAAAAATGGTGTGGGTTGCTTGAAAAACATGGCTGCATGGGACGGGGCAGTTTTCCTTATTTGACTTTATATTACTATAGTAAAACCATGTTATCACTGTAGTATGAATTATGGCCCTGTGTTGTTGAGGCATCAGTGTCTTTTATTCTTGTCTGAATTCATTAGAATATTATTGATGTCATTGAGATTGACTCTGCCAACATTTGGTCAAACATATGGCTTGGTTGGCAAATTATTTTTGAATGACAAGCTGTTGAAAATAATGTAATTGAAAACATGTTCAATGAAAGGATGTTTTGTAATTGTTTTTTTTTTAAACTTATATGACCTAATGTTTTAAACCAGGTGGTGGTCGTGGAGGTGGTGAAACATTGACTGATGAGCAAGTGGCTGCACTGAGGAGGCAGATTGAAAATGAATACAGACAGAGAATTGTGGATAAGGTTGGCTGAAACTTATTGCCAGTCGGATATACATATTCATTTACAGGCATACGGTTGTTAATTTAAAACAAAAGAATAAACAAAACATAGTGCAATATAAGTAATTTGGCAACAGAATCAAGACAGAAGCTTAAAGCTATGTAATTTCCTGTTTTGTTCTGATCATATTGGTCACATGGAAAAAGTGTATTATAAAGTTGTTGTAAAAATTAAATTGTGCTTATACAAATAGTACTGCCATTAACATTTGAACAATTTATTGTTTAAAAGACAAATTTCTTGTTTTAAGGCATATTTCCTATGACATCCACTGTATATTTTTAGCATCATTAAAATAAATATTACACTTAAAAATATCAATGAAAGCTTTAACAGGATCTTGTTTATGTTTGTTGTGCCTAGTGTGTTGATAAAAGTATTGTGAATATTAAATGCATTCAAATTATACTTTAAAGATTTCGTTGGTGAACTTTGTTTTATGTTTTGGCAATTGGTCACTTGCCTTAAAGAAAGGATCAACTAATTGTTTATAATAGCTGGAGTTTCGCTTCTTTATATTATATACCTTCATGTGTTATAGAGTAATGAAAATCACAGAATAAAGACTGAAGAGTTTGCCAGGGCTATCCAAGAAGTCGAATCTAAATTCTTGTAAGTATTAATACCTGTAGGATACCTGTAGGATGGTTTCTGGGCTCGTAAATAAGTACAAAGTCCTTCTTTCTTTCCATCATGCGGACTTCTTAGAAAACAGCTTTGTGTGGTTGCCTGTATTTTATTCAGTATGATGTGGAGATTCAGTGTGTGTTCACTTATTTTAATTTTAAGATACTTAACATCACATTTTTCATGTATTACTCGCACAGTTGTTATCTAATCATTCATTGAAACGGTTCATAGTTTCTGCATCCACAAAATGTTGGGGTAAACTGTTCCACATATTTATTAATTTATTACTCTATTCACAAGGCTTAGTGTCTCGATCCTATTCTCTCTTAGTCTTCTGCGTGCTATTGGTAGTTTTAAGTTCTTTTAGTGTGGTCTGGAATGACAGATCCCTGAAGTTAAACCCATTCAATACTCTCAATATCCTTTCAAGGGTATGGTTGCCAAAATACAAATTCAAAGTGTGTCCTATCCAATGCAGTGTAAATTCTCAAGAACGATCAGTAATGAAGATAACCAAAAGGCCTTTTTATAAGTGCTATCATACCATTGTTCCGATTAACCTTCTTGTTCATGTGTTGACTGAATTTGAGATTTCTGGTGAAAGTTGCAGCAAGGTATGTTTCTTCTTGTGCAGATTTTTAAGTCTCATTGTATTTGCTTTAATCTCGTTCAGAGTTGTTTTGTCCATAATGGATGATAGAGATATATCAATGAATTAAAACTGGTAATTTCGCTGTTTCAAACAGTGAGAATGATCAGTGAAAATAATCAATAATTGTCATTGTTTACTGTGAAACAACGTCATTTTTTTGACGAATGGACGTCATTATCCCAGTGAAATTCTTTATTTAAACTCTTTATCAATTTATATAAACGGTAAAAAAAATCATAAAAATAAAAAGAAAATGTGTTGGACTCTGTGGAATATCGATTTTAATTCACTCTTGATCATAGAAAATGTATATTTTCTATGATCACTCGTGAATTAAAATCGATAATCCACCGAATCCAACAAATATCCTGTATATCTTTATTGAATGACAGTTCCCATAATTCCTCCCATTAAGTAAGATTGTTCAAATCATTCTGTAGTATGTTATATCTATTGTAGTGAATAGTTTTGTGTCATTGGCAAATATCCATGTGTTACTATGAGCAATATCCGTAATATCATGAGCATAGATCATAAATAATATGGGCCCCAGGACATTGCCCTGGGGTACTCCACTCTTGACTGGTTTCCATTGTGACCTTTAATTGATACAAACTGTCAATGGTCTTACAAGAAGCTGCTAATGGAAGATATTAAGGTGCCCTTTATTCCATAGGAGGTTATCTTCTTCAGTAATCTTTGGTGCACCACTTTGCCAAAGGCTTTGGCAATGTCTAAATATATTGTATCCCTATTTTGGTGCTGTTCAACATAGTCCGTCCATTTTTGCATAACATGAAGTAGCTGAGGTGGGGTTGATCTACTGCTTCAAAATCAATATTCTTTCTCTGACAGCAAGCCATTTTGGATTAAATGAAGTATAACCTTTTTGCATTAAGCTTCTTGAGTATCTTGCACACAATAGATGTAAGACTCACTGGTTGGATACAGTAGATTGGTGTATAACAGATAGCTAAGGACTTCGAGTCTCATTTCAACGTAAACACCATGCATTCAGTAATTAAACCATTAAACCTAGATAGACACATGTCTTTCCTATTGAAACATGCCAGCGGTTTTAAATTTCCAAAAAATATTATTTGTTTACAGCGCGAATTTCATGGTACACTGATTCAGCCATTACCGGATCGCTTAGGTCTTTATCGGATTACATGTGTATCGTGTTATTTCTTGTAATTTGACACAACATTTGTAAACAAAAAATTGCAATATATGTACATTCCCTGAAAGGAAATTCATTTCTGCGTTTAATAAGACCAAGGTCATAGAAATCGCTGCACAATTGATGAAGTAATGGCTGTTAGAAGCGATGCATCCTATATTCAGGTCATTTTGGGTTGAATCTATATATAGATTTGATACTGGAAAATATGTTTTCAGAGAAATCGATTTTTCGTTATTATTTGATTATTTTTCATTAAAAATGATGTTTTCACTTATTAATATCATAGCCACACGCTAACCACATGTGTATTGGACAACTTCAAAAATTTTGAGTTTATATTTATTTTGAGACAGTCACCACATGTTCGTTATTCACAAAATCCCGAGTTGCAGCTTTCATGCTTAAATTTTATGGTACGCATCAATCTGGTTTCTGAGCATTCTTACTTTTGTAAAGGACACATAATACTAAAATATTACATCAATGAACATTATGTTTACCAAACAAAATTTGCAAAATTCAAGAAACCATTCGTCTGCACTTTTCCTGTCGTCACAAAAACGGTGCGTACATAACGTGACCTTGTTTTGCTTTCGAAAAAAGAAACAGTTGTAAACATTGACACACATCAACAAAAACATGAATCGACTTAACAATGAAAGGCTTTTTGTATTCAATTCATAGAAAACTATAAATCTTAACATAAATAAAAGTATTTTGCAAAAAACGTTAAAGCTATCCGTTACTCACTAAAATCCGCTATACACCAATCGACTGTATCACTTCATCTAATCTACTTCCTTTTTAGCGAGAAAACCCGAGCTATTGTCATAGCCAGCTCGTCGTCCGCCATAGGCGTTGTGCTAAAATCTTAACATTGGCTCTAAAATCAAAGTGCTTCCGGCTACAACTTTGAAACTTCATATGTAGATGCACCTTGATGAGTTCTACATGCAACACCCATTTTTGGGTCACTAAGTCAAAGGTCAAGGTCACTGTGACCTGATATCAAACTTTGACATTGGCTCTAAAATCAAAGTGCTTCCACCTACAACTTTAAAACTTCATATGTAGTTGCACCTTGATAAGTTCTACATCCCACACCCATTTTTTGGGTCACTAGGTCAGAGGTCAAGGTCATTGTGACCTCTAATATAAAACTTTAGCAAAAACCTTAACATTGCCTCTTAAATCAAAGTGCTTCCACCTACAACTTTAAAATGTAGATGCACCTTGATGAGTTCTACACGCCACACCCATTTTGGGTCACTAGGTCAAAGGTCAAGGTCACTGTGACCTCTAAAAAAAAAAAAAATACTGACAAGCTTTTGCAGCCAAGCGTGGCACCCGTTATGCAGTGCTCTTGTTTTTAATAAAGGGATGATTTGAGCTTCTTTCTATGCAGTCGTTACCAGACCACACGATACTTGATATTTTTTTTATTTAATTGTTTGCTTCCTTAGAAAGCAGACTGGTCCATATTCTGATTATTTTGTACATTTACAGAAATGTGACTGGTTCATATTCTTACTGTTTGATTGTTCCACCTCTTCAGAAAGCAGACTGGTACACCAGTGTGTGGGGATCTACAGCAGGAAGTGTACAGCTGCTACCAAGAGCACTACAAGCAGCCTCTACGGTGCTCCTCCCAGGTGAAGGCCTTTGCACAGGCTGTCGAGAGGGAGCGCAGGGTGAGTGTTGGTTTAATTTGTGGATTACATTAAAGCAGACATTGTGTGGTGTGGACCAGTTAATTTAGGTACCTTATTCTCCTGACATGAAGTAAATGGGTGTAAACTGGAATGACAATGGACATCTGTTTTTCTGTCTGTCCATAGAGAAGTTATCAACACTTTCCAAAGTACATTTTTGAAACTTACATGAATTATGTTTCTCATTATTTAAGTTGTGGTTCATGTGCTATTGTTATCGACCTTTTGTCAAAAGTTTTCAAAAGTACGTTTTTTTTCAACATTCATATTGAATTATTATTGTTACTATTGTATTAATAAGCAAACATATAAGTCTCTAAAACAACAAGGTCCACATATTTCTTATGTCACATGGTATATGAGCCCTCACCTTAGAATTGTCGAATAATAACCCTCTGTTCAAAACTGGCCACACCCAGGGGTTTAAAAGTTTAATGCCTCTGCCGACATAACTGGCCACGAAACAGGATCCAATTTTATCAACTGAATGTAATTGTTCACACCCATAATTCTAGTCAGTGGTGTTGAGAAATCGTGTCTTTGGAAATGATTTGTGGACAGATTTTTAAGGACATTATATATGGATATTCTTTTATTTGTAAAAATAAAACAAATCTACACGGTTTGTTCATATTAAAGCACGCCTGTATTTTACAATAACATTTAGGATATTGTGGGTTTCATCTTAAATAAAATATTGATCTTCAATTAATTATAGATTTTATAACTTTGTTATGTTTTTTTTGCAGAATGCCTTTATATCATCGAAGAACACGTAACAGAAACAAAAATCAACACATCTTCGGAATTTAAAAAGATGATAGAATTACACAGAAGAGTAATAATTAATAATTCGTTTGGACGATGATTTGCCTACATACCGGTATTACATGGCATTCAGTTAGTGGCATGGTATCCCATTAAATTGCTGTTTCTATTTGGAGACTGGTTGTTGTTTTTCCTGTTGATTTTTGAAAATAGAGCAGCAGACTTACCTTTTGGATATTATGTATGAATGCGTCTGTTTTTAGTTAGGTTAATCTAGGAAAATATAGGGGAATATACCGGTAGTTCTTATAAAATATTCCTGTGCATGTTGTGTGGCAATGTTTTGAGTTAACAAATGATGTCACTATATATCGCCCCCTTGGTGCAAAAAGGTACCATATGGCATTGAAATTTGGAGGCACATGGTACCTTTTTGCACCAATGGGCGATACTATCTTTGTAAATGTGTGTTTAACAAGTCAGTTTGTAATATTTGATTCAATTTTAAACAAAGGTATTTAACAAATGCGAACTTATTAAAGCATAACCATGTATAAAAAAATAAACTTATACCTGAATTGGTGTTTTGTTGTGCGTTTAATAAAATAGGGCAAATATTCAATAAACTAGAGCTTTGTCACAGGCGTGAAGTATACCCCCACATGATGCATTGACACAGACTATTTTGCATGCTGTCTTCACAGAAAGAGAGAATCTTATTTATGGCAATTTTTTGCTCGGCTGTTTTCGGAGAAAACCCGAGGTATTGTCATAGCCAGCTCGTTGTCGGCCGTCAGTGGTCCGCCGTAGGCGTCGTGCTAAAACCTTAACATTGGCTCTAAAACCAAAGTGCTTCCAGCTACAACTTTGAAACTTCATATGTAGATGCACCTTGATGAGTTCTACACGCCACACCCATTTTTGGGTCACTAGGTCAAAGGTCAAGGTCACTGTGACCTCTAATATCAAGCTTTAACATAGGCTCTAAAGTCATTGTGACCTCTAAAAAAATAAATTCTGACAAGCTTTCGCAGCCGAGCGTTGCACCTGTTATGCGGTGCTCTTGTTAAGAATTATTATGCCATTATCATCAATGGCCATTTTTAGCTCATCTATTTTTTGAAAAAAAATTATGAGCTATTGTCATCACCTTGGCGTCGGCGTCCGGTTAAGTTTTGCGTTTAGGTCCACTTTTCTCAGAAAGTATCAATGCTATTGCATTCAAACTTGGTACACTTACTTACTATTATGAGGGGACTGGGCAGGCAAAGTTAGATAACTCTGGCGTGCATTTTGACTGAATTATGTGCCCTTTTTATACTTAGAAAATTGAAAAGTTTGGTTAAGTTTTGCGTTTAGGTCCACTTTTTTCAGAAAGTATCAATGCTATTGCATTCAAACTTGGTACACTTACTTACTATCATGAGGGGACTGGGCAGGCAAAGTTAGATAACTCTGGCGTGCATTTTGACAGAATTATGTGCCCTTTTTATACTTAGAAAATTGAAAATTTTGGTTAAGTTTTGTGTTTAGGTCCATTTTATTCCTTAAGTATCAAAGCTATTGCTTTCATACTTGAAACACTTACTAACTATCATAAGGGGACTGTGCAGGCAAAGTAATGTAACTCTGACTGGCATTTTGACAGAATTATGTGCCCTTTTTATACTTAGAAAATTGAAAATTTGGTTATGTTTTGTGTTTAGGTCCACTTTATTCCTACAATATAAAAGCTATTGCTTTCATACTTGCAACACTTATTAACTATCGTAAGGGGACTGTGCAGGCAAAGTTATGTAACTCTGACTGGCATTTGGACGGAATTATGGACCCTTTATACTTAAAAAATTGAAAGTTTGGTTAAGTTTTGTGTTTTGGTCCACTTTACCCCTAAAGTATTATAGATATTGCTTTCATACTTGGAACACTCGCAAACTATCATAAGGGTACAGTAAAAGGACAAGTTGCATAACTCTGGATGTCATTTTTACGGAATTATGGCCCTTTTTTGACTTAGTAACTTTGAATATATGGTTAAATTTTGTGTTTCGATCCACTTTACTTCTTAAGTATCAAGGCTATTGCTTTCAAACTTCAAATACTTTCATGCTATCATGAGGTAACTGTACCTGGCAAGTTGAATTTTACCTTGACCTTTGAATGACCTTGACTGTCAAGATCAAATTATTAAATTTTGCTAAAATTGCCATAACTTCTTTATTTATGATTAGATTTGATTGATACTTTGACAAAACTACTCTTACCTGACATACCATAATAGACTCCACCCAAACCATCGCCCGTGTCCCCCCTCCCCCCCCCCCCCCGAATCCCCCCCCCAATTTTATTTAATTTTTTTTTTTTTTAAGATCATCTCACAAATGACCACCACACCCTCTCACTATACCCCCCCACCCCACCCCTCCCTTAATTTTTTTTTTAAACGGTTAAAAAACAAAACTATTTATTTTGATTATTTTATGTTTGAAATACCGTCCAACCTTCGCACCCAAGAAACCCCCCCCCCCACCCCCCCTCCCCCCACCCGAATCCCCCCCCCCTAATTTTTTTTTTTTTTTTTTTTTTTAAGATCATCACACAAATTACCACCACACCCTCACACTATACCCCTCCCCCACCTCACCCCCCCCCAATTTATTTTTTTTGAAACGGTTAAAAAACAAATATTTATTTTTATAATTATATGTTTGAAATACCGTCCAACCATCGCACCCAAGAATCCCCACCTCCACCCCCCTACCCCCCCCACCCCCCCCCCCCCCCCACCCCCCGATTTTTTTTTTCCTTTTTTTCGCATTTTTGGAAGATAATGTAATAAATGTCCACACCCCCACACAATGCACCCCTCTTCACTCCACCCCTCCCTCCTTTGTGATTGAAAATGAGAGTCCCTTCACCTTTACAAAGAAAATAGATGAGCGGTCTGCACCAGCAAGGCGGTGCTCTTGTTGATCTTTGAACTCAAAGTGTGACCTTGACCTTGGAGATATCTACATACTTCTTTCCGTGCAGCACCGTCCAATGATGGTGAACTAATGATTTAAAATCTCCCAATGAACGACATAGTTATGTCCCGGACAAGCACATTTATGGCCATTTTTGACCTTTGAACTCAGTCTGACCTTGACCTTGGAGATATCTACAAAATTCTTTCGCGTGACACACCGTCCAATGATGATGAACAAATGTGCCAAATGATTTGAAAATCTTACAATGAACGACTCAATTATGGCCCGGACAAGCTAATTTATGGCCTTTTTTGACCTTTGAACTCAAAGTGTGACCTTGACATTGGATATATCGACGTAATCATTTCGCGCAACACACTGACCAGAGATGGTGAACAAATGTGCCAAATGATTATAAAATTTCACAATGAATGACATGGTTATGGCCCGGACAAGCTCATTTATGGCCTTTTTTGACCTTTGAACTCAAAGTGTGACCTTGACCTTGGATATATCAACGTAATTCTTTCGCGCGACACACCGTCCAATGATGGTGAACAAATGTGCCAAATGATGTTAAAATCTCACAATGAACAACATAGTTAAGGCCCAGACAAGCACATTTATGGCCATTTTTGACCTTTGAACTCAAAGTGTGACCTTAACCATGGAGATATCGACGTAAATCTTTCGCGCCACACACTTTCCAAAGATGGTGAACAGTGTGCCAAATGATTTTAAAATCTCACAATGAACGACATAGTTATTGCCCAGACAAACTCATGTATGGCCATTTTTGACCTTTGAACTCAAAGTGTGACTTTGACCTTGGAGATATTGACGTAATTCTTTCGTGCGACAAACCGTCAAATTATGGTGAACACATGTGCCAAATGATTTTAAAATCTCACAATAAATGACAAAGTTATGGCCCTGATAAGCTCATTTATGGCCATTTTTGACCTTTGAACTCAAAGTGTGACCTTGACCTTTGAGATATCGACGTAATTCTTTCGCGCGACACACCATCCAATGATGGTGAACAAATGCGCCAAAAGATTTTAAAATCTCACAATGAACAAGATAGTTATTGCCCGGAAAAGATTTCGGGACAGACAGACCGACAAGTGACGCCTAAATAGCTCCAATTACCAATGGTAATAGGGGTATAATAATTAAAATGTTTATGATCATATGTGTTTATCACTTCTGTAAATTGAACTTGCGAGAGATATACGATCAGCTGTTGGATATATGATATATTCACAGGGGCTGATCCAGGATTTCTGGTAATGGGGGGGGGAGGGGGGCGGCGGGATATTGAAAGATTTGCTGGGGGTCCAGGTGGCCGCTAAGGTACGCTGCGTCCGCCCCCCCCCCCCTCCCCCCCCCCCTTGGATCCGCATATGATTCATCGAATTGATCTCGACTTACAGTGTCTTCAAAATCAATAGTTTTCGAGCACCATGTAACATAACCGATAAACAATTCTGAACCTCAAAATGGCCTTTTGCACGGTCATATCAATATTTTTGGTTGTGTGACCTTTGATATAGAACTGCTGCGTTTAGTGAAAATTACCTTACTCAATGATCTATGTTTATTTATAGATCTTTACCTTATTTTATTCATTCTCAGACAATTATAAACGTTGTGTTTGCAGGATAATCATGCGCTTTGACACGGCGTGTCCGTAGCTCAGATAATAAGTTCGTCAATACCAGCGATGATTGTTGATTTATCTATTTTTAGAAATGCATTAAAGCCACAATGTGTTACGCGTACGAGATGCAACTTTGCTTTAAAACATAGCTATCTGTGGCCAGCGTGGGTGTCAATGATGATTTTTACATCATCGTCAATAAGGTGTCTTGCCTCTCCGCCTAACAAGAGGTATTTTTTCATGGAGCTTGCAACATTAAAAAAAAAAAGAAATCCGTGGGCACAGAGTGATGATTGGGAATGGCAAACCTGTTTAAAAGTCCTAATGGACTGTTCCAAGGCGGCGAATCCTAAGTATAAAAGTGTTTGTCGTGCGCTTTGTTTGAGAATTTTGATTTTTAGTATCAGACTCAATTATGCGCAGTCAAATCTCCACGTGGAGGTTTATATAGGACGAAGAGATGGGTGTTTATGACATTTTGTTTTAACAAATCGCACACTTTGATTTTACGCATTAACGTATGTGCTGAAGTACTTTTATTTGAAATAAAATTAAAAGAACTATAGGTATACATATATCTGAACACGTGAACAAGGCGTGCTGCAGCACGCGTGCTCTTGATAACGTGGGTCGTTTATTTGTAAGACAAAAATAAACATCAATTTCGTATTGGAATGTGCTGTCAGTTTGCTGTTCGTTTGAAAGAATAACAGTAAACATCGTAGCCTATATATAATGTATTAAAGGTATATGTATTGGTCATAATTACACGTATGTTACTTTAACAACCATTATTATTTTTTATTTAATTTTACATGAAATCAAAATATGAATTATCACATTAAAAATTCATTTGATAAACTTTTAAGCATTGGACGCATTTATACAGGATATAAAGTTGTACATGTATAAATATCACACATAAACTAGATACATTCCAAACAAAGAAAACAAGTGCATCACAAACAAAATAATATGTAACTATTAAAATAAATAAACATGATGGTAACCCCCAATAATTTGTGAAATGATTTATGAAACCGTTTGCATGAATACTTAATATACAGATTTATCTAGGGATATGTCGTCACTGTAAGTAATGTCACAGCAAAACTGGAAAATAAACGTTTTCTGCTCAGAATCTTTATTACAAATTAAGATGTTGATATAAAACTTTATAAATAGATACCTCGTATACAGACCTAATAGGAGTGTGCACAGATGGTTGATTTCAAGGTCACCGTTCCGAAATATTGAAATATAGCTTTGGCTTAATGACGGGATATTGAATGACGCTTTTTTCCCAAAATTGTAAACGTATCTTTTATGTATTGCACTTTATTTAGGATTGCTGATGGGATCAGTTCCACGCTTATCGATACTATAAATAAGAACACACGATTTAACGAAATCAAGTAGTACACAGCTATAATAATATACGTTTGCATGCTTCTATGTCACTAACGGCAACACAAATATGAGAATAATTCCAATAAATTAATAAATTAAACATTAATATTTAAGTCAATGTCATGAGAAGTGATATATCACTTTAATTTTTCATTTTTGTACAAACCCAGTTTCGCACCAGCCTTTATTTTGTTTTTATTCAAATGTTGAACAGGAAATGGATTTAAAATCCTCGCGTCTGCACTGTGATCATTAGTGTGAGAGCCGAATTCAGAAGTAATGCTCAGATGCCGTTTTTTCGTGTTAAAGTGATGGTAGATATTTGCCTTTACTTCCGAGTTCACCTTGAGGTCGTGTTTCTGCACGGTCGGCTCAAAGTTGTACGACAAGGATCTTGCAAATCTCGGGAGTGATCGAGCAGTTCTCAAGTGATTGCTAATAAGACGCTGTTGATTAAGATCGTCTTTTGTTTCACATGCCGTGTCACTGTCAAAAGCTCCAGATCTATTCAAATCTTTTTTGTCGTGTCCATCAGTTTCGTTTCCATGAACTTCATCTATGGCTCCGTGATCTGTTTTAGTCGTTTGATCTGTCGGTTCGCCATAATCTTCATTTATTTGACACTGCATTCCTTCTTTGTCATTTATAGAGCACTTGTCAGATATCTGACTTTCTAGGCTACATGACTGCTCCGACTCATCTTGATTGTTGTTAGCAATTACATCATCATCTATATTTGCACATGTATCCTTCTCCTCTGGATTTATAATTGTGTCCAGAGTCTTCTCTGGCACTTTCCCACAAATGGTATCGTTTTCCAGTTCAGAACGGTTTTTTAAATCTTCACTGACCGCACTCGTGTTTTCCAGTTCAGAACGGGTTTTTAAATCTTCACTGACCGCACTCGTTACACCTTCTGTAAGGTCGACACTTAGGCGTTCTTCATTTATGACTGCAGGGACAGACAGCGAACGACCCTTACGCCCCTTCAGGATTTTTGCCCGTCTACGTCCACATGCTGATGTTTGAGACTGAGAAGTACCCGCTTCTTTGTGAACATGACTCGTGGCTTTGTATTTTGTTTGTTGAACAAGAATGCATTTTGTCTCTCCAATTACCTACAGGAAGAAGACCATGTTAATTCAGCAATTGATTATAGTGTATTATAAGTGTATTATATTGGTGCATTTATCAAACATCGTTTTGCATTCTTTACAATCGCGCTCGTACTTTGAATTTATCATATTTCCCCTTTCTCTAATGGACTGTTTTTCCAAATGTTAAATAAAGATCACTTTGTCAAATAATTTGCAAACACATTATCTGTATTACTGCAGTTGCATATATTGTAGAATAACACTTAAACTATTAGATGTATGTGTAATAAGATACCTGAGGAGTAATCGAATCCAAGAAGTCAAAAGTATTGCCAGTATCTATAGAGATGGTTGTTATGGTGAGGGGGTCAACCCTAGAATTGTTCTCTGCAAGTTCAGATCTGATACTGGACTGTCCCTGGACGTCGTTAACTGACCCTTATAGAAAACTACTTAGTTTAGTACGAGCATGTACTGAAACATTAATATATACGTGTGAACTGCATATAATACTCTTATGACCTTTTTTTTATTTCTGGAATATATCCATTCAATAAATCAGGGATCATGTGGAAGAAAGTTATTGACTATTAAACAGGTTCAAAAGCGAACAAAATAAACTCAAATAAAAAATAAAAAAAAAAAACTTAAATGGGCATGTTATTTTATGTGAAATTTATATAAACAGAAGTATAAAATGTGTAAACGATGTGCATTGTATAATGAAAAATAACGCGTAACATGTCAAAATGTGATGCTTGTAAAGCAACTGAAATACAAACACAATTCTTTATTGAGAATAATGCATACCCGTGACTATGATATGCTGATGTTTTTTGTGCTGTCGCTTCTGGGACGCATACTCCCTCTGCAGGGCGTGAATATCCGTTGTCATGGTCACCGCGAACCTGAATGGTACGTATTATGTTGAAATATCTGTATACATTTTGGCCGAAATTATTACGCCCCAATGTTCGCAGCAAAAATAAGTGACCTAAACGACTAGGCCTGAAATATATTTTTACGTAGAAAATGTTAAACAGATGCATACAAGTATTTCGTTTAAACATTTACCATTGAAATAGTGTTTTATGTGCCAAAATACTGACATGCGATGTATGTGCTTTTTCGGGAGCAAAAATACACATAAAATACAAACTTCGCCTGTAGACCTAAAATATGTGATCCAAACTACATACCTCGAAAACATGTACATAACCATTTTAAACGATATATTCTCTTAAAAATCACATATACATTTCTAAAAACGACACTTTAGCCGACAGATATATATATACCACAAAAAAGATCTAAAGTAAATATGTATTATTGTATTGTGCTTAATGAGTTTTCTCGTTGTCCATATACAGCAACGTCGAAATGTTGGCGTTGAAAATTCCCACAGTAAGTACTTTGTCTTTATATTTATTTAGTTAGTTATTCTTAAATACAATATTATGCCAGTGTGTGTCAGTCTTTGACGGTACTAAAGGCACCATCAACGGACATGACTGAATCTGCATTATCTGTTTCGTCCCTTGTCAAATGTAAAAGGACAGATACAATAATTACCTTGTTCGATTTCCTTTTAGCTCTTTACATTGCGGCAACTGTTTTACTATTTATATCGTCCACCGAATAAAAGTGAGTGAACTTATCAAATTTTCATGTAACTTAATATAAAAGTTGTATTCAAGAAGTTTTCAGCTACAATATTTTTCATGTATGGTGTTTTCTATGGACAAAATAAATTAAGCTTAGTAAAATGGCAGCACATGTTAAGCTGTATTTCAAGCACTCTTTTCAACATAAATTAAAAATATAACTTTTTAGTTAACTTACATATACAAACGTGAATTACCGCTGTGTTACCTAATTGCCCAAATGTAAATACAAGGCACTGTATAAGCAATATCTAAATGACACTATAATTTTATAAGCATACCATCGATACTGTAATCATTGTACTATTTAATACTTGTAAAGACAATACTTTACTAGGTGCTTTAAAGGGGCCTTTTCACAGATTTTGGCATTTTTTAACTTATTCATTAAATGCTTTATATCGATAAATGTAAACATTGGATCGTAAAAGCTCCAGTAAAAAATCAAGAATAAAATTAAAAAAAGGAAAAGAACATTGCCCGGACCAGGTTTCGAACCATTGACCCCTGCAGTCCTGCCAGAGTCCTGAAGTAAAAACGCTTTAGCCTACTGAGCTATTCCGCCGTGTACATATACATGACGTATTTTATACCTTATATAAGCAATCTTCGTAGTTACACAAAATTTAACGACAAAAACAGAACTCTCCAAATTATTCAATCGTTTCGCGTTGCAACGCTTTATAATTTTTAGGTTTTAAAATCGTCAAAAGATGCATATAATGGCTATATTAGACCATGGTAAATGTTCAGTATTACTGTTTCCTCACAAATATCATAACTATAACGAAAATTTGCGAATCTGAAACAACTTTTTTCATTTTTGTCAATTTACCAAAGCGTGAAAAGATCCCTTTAAAGCAGATTTAGCAACAATACAAATATAAACATAAAAACGAATTCTACATAAATATTTTCTTTGGGCATGGAAGTAAAAACTGAAATTACAATCATTGTTCACGTTGTTATGAAACTGGCATGGACGATACAAATAATTATTGACTCGCACTCCATATTCATTAATTATGTAACACAGAATACATTTATCGGTAAGCTACTTGACAACAGCTTGTAAAACATAAACTTTCATATTGTTAATAAGCTCGTATAAATACATGATCATGCAATTCGTCACTAAAATGGATACTTCAACTTATATATACTTTTATTCCTCCATATACAAGACACGGAGATCAAAACACAATATAACTATATATAAACAATGGTTAGATAGATACAAACATAAACGCTATATATAGATGTTAATATCAACATCAGCAAAAAAAGAGAACTTTATAAACAATATTATTTAGTAAAACTGTGTTATGTTACGAAGAAGAGTCTCCAAGTTGTCCCATCTAGGAGGAAAAGCGAAATTCTAGACAGGGAGCTAGGAGTATCGTGATATCACGATCATTATATAAAGTTAGAGAAAACTAGTTGTTGTTCTTGATACTGGCATTGTTTAGGTCAAGCAAGGGTGATTCCTTGATAAAGTGCTTGTGGAAACAGTGCATCTTGTTATAAATCAGGTTCTCACACAGCATACTAGGGTTGTAGAAACAAAACAACGATTTACTGACATTTAACAAGATGATTATATGGTAACAACTGCCAGGGTATGTCGGCTAGCATCGAAACTCAATACTTCCGTCAATAATTGTGGCCAGATTTGCACAGGCAACATCTGTGAACACTGGTGTAAAACTAGAAGTACAATTAGTCTCATGTGGATAACTCCACGAAATAGTATAATTTTATATGATATGCATGATTATGCAGATGTAACAGGAAAACATTTCGCACCAAGGATCTTAAAAACACAAACATGTTCCTTCATCACAATAATTATTGATAGACTTTGGGTGCCTTTATTGAAACCCAACCGACATTATACAAGAACCAGCTTTTTGTCTATCCAATAACAATATACTACTTATCTGAATACATCTGCCTTCATGATGAAATACAATCCTCCATATCTTAAACTTTAAAAGTGAAAGTACTCTTCGTTATCAAGAATGGCGTGTGAAAAGGTATGTCAATACTTTTACATTGTCAACGTTAAATTAACTTAAAGATTTTCGAAATATTATTCGCTTATAATCAGTTTTGTTAGTTAACAGATAAATCAGAAGTGAGCGAGGCAACCAGTTTATTATCTGATTTGTTTTCGTCTGAGATGACGTCCATCTGAGATGAGATGACGAACATGTTATCATCAGAAAATCTCCCGTAACTTATTAATAAAAATCTATTGAAGCAAAAATCTGACAATCACCAGACAATTTCCAGAAGCTAGACATTATTAAGATGTTGGGCCACGAAGAATTATAGCAATTCATAATCAAACCAAGTAAAAATGGACAGAGGGAACTTCTAACACCTAAAAACAGACCAAAACTATGTAAACCTATGAGTATACAAAAATAGGCAGCAATTGGGTATTGCAGATCGGCCAGCACACCGATTAGTACCTCGTTAACATGGTGTAAAAATACAACACTTTACTGGTATGTTGAGTGATATTACAAGTAACAATTAATCAATTTTAATATAAATCTGAGAGTTATTCTAATAACTTATAATAACAGATTAAGATAAAACATTACAATTCGTATAACAATGACATAAAAAGAGCAGCCATGTTACACAAATACTATGATTAAGTATCATTTGGTGAGAATATTAATACACGGCATGCTGTGATAAAGGCGTTATCTTGAAACATTCAAGGAAATTTCTTTTGCCAATGAATGTCTGATCGTAGGATAATTTATAATCTAGATGATATTAAAAAAAACAGGCGAAATGTCCATGGCATATGTTGCACCGAGGCATACAAGTTATTCGTTTTAATCGAAAAATGAACATGCAAGCATAATTTAAACACACAAATTGTTAACTGAAATTTTAATGATTGGTAATTCTATACTTTTGAATAATATAATAATATACTTATGTTATTTACAATTATTGTAATATAGGCTATAACATTCTTTTTTAGTAGTTACATATATAAAAAAATCACATATACCTACCTAATAAATCACTCCAATAAAACAATTACCACTGTTCTGTTACTTAAAAAACACGGATTAAAACCAATTAATCATGTACAAACTCAAATAATGTGTACTATTTCAAGCAGTATTTGAAAAATGAAATTCACAACCCGAGTAGCCACCTTCAGTTAGGTGGTTTAAACCTATGTGATACTGTTGAAACATATCTGCATACGATTTGTATATTAATACATGTAAGCAGGCAAAAACAGTAGTTCATACATCCAGCCTCCGTACAGCAAGTTGCTGTCTCTTCCGTTTTTTCCAATAGATCTATCCACAACCGCAGAAGCCGCAGATGCTACCTGTCTGGTGTAAATGTATCAAAGCCGCATTAAACCGCATTAAACGGCATGTGGGACTGGGAAGTATTGGTGATTGCCCATATTTGGAAAGTCGTTTGCGCAAGGTTAACGCAAACACGCATGTGCTTTTCTTAACATTGTATGGGAAACTGCAGCTACCATAATTCATGATGAATTTGGATCCTGTTTGTTAATATGACAGAAACACAATTCAGTTCGAAACTTCGTTACAATCAATTTTTCGTATAACTGGTAAAGTCTAATTAATAGACATGTGTGCACTACTTTAAATGTTAACAATTTTTAAATCTGTTGCATAGATAATAAATGATATCTTATTTAAAATAAGATATCATTTATTATCTATGCAACAGATTCTTGCATATTTATACAAATATTTTATTTATCGGCATACTGTAGACATTGACAAATAGGCAGACATGACGTTCTTTCAAATACCACTCCTAGAGCAGCTGATCATTGATCTTATTGGCGACTGTATTATTAACTTGTTTTACAATAAAGGGAGAATAAGCTTGGTGAATGTTTCGTCACAAACTGAGGTTATTTGAAGGAGGATTTCTGAAATCATAGTTGATTTTTGTCTGGGCTGGTTGTTGGCAATCTTTTAAATGAAAATTTCTAGAATGACAACCATATAACAATTATTTGTTTTCCGATTTTTTTTCACCTATTCTATCTACTTTTGTAATAATATTTTGTAGCCCCTCTCTTCTTATAGTATTTGTTTTGTTGACACCTTTGCTAGTAAGTTAATGAGATCCCTGATTCCCGTTTGAAACAGCTTCAGCATTTTTGTTATCTTAAAAACTTCAAACTCGTATGTACAATTTCTAGTATTGAAAATTATTTAATTATTTTTTTTCAAACGTTAATTGAAACCTCAAACAAGCGAAAAGTCAAATTTTTGCTCTCAGACGCAAATGCCAGAAAAATGAAAAAGAACGTGACGAATTTAATAGACGCAACATGATAACAGACGGTGAAATAAGACTCGTCAAATAATGTTTACAACAAACTGGAGCATTTGAAATGACCACAGGACCTCACAAAATGACTTTATGATATAGTTAATTGTTATTAAGTTTATTGATAATCAAAATTATGCATAAACATACGATATAACACCAATCATATGTTGATAAAAAACCTTCGAAAAACCAATTATTGTGAACGCACATGTAGTACTGATGTACAGTAATCCTGAACGCTTCTCCAAGACAACTGCAGGCTACATGGCCTGTTAAATAATTCATTTTATCTATCTTTCACAACGTAGACATATTTCAATTATTGTGTAACTTATAATTCAGTCACAAAATTATTCGTATGCCGAATATGTTCTCTAAAGACATGCTTGTAACAATGAAAATACAAGCACCAGTTAAAATGCTCCTAATTTAATAAAAGGCGAAATTTAAGACAACTTTTCAATGCAAATGTTGATAGTGCAATTATATCCTCAATGAGCAAATTGAATTAATTATATTTCATTGAGTTTTAGAACCATAATTGGTATAATTACTATAGGGAAAATACCAATATAGGATTAGCAGCATTTGTGTAGCACTCTTTTCCAGTTGATTTTTTTAGTAAGCAGACATTTAATTGAATAGATTTTATCATAGATATGTAACAATCATGCGGAAAACATTGAGTTACTTCATTAAATGACTGTTAAACATATTGCATTACTTGTAATTGTTGTCTTTTAACTGATGACGCATTGGTAATATTCATATAAATATAGTGACCATGTTTGTATTTAATATAAATTGTCTTGACAATAGGTGCTGAACACTGGTGTAGTATTGATCAAGAGAGATTCATTTAAAATCGGTCGTATTTGTTAAAACCGTGCTCGAGTTGTCTTTATGAACAGACTGGCATCATGATTTCATAAATATACTACTTTTTGGAAACAAAATAACGACTTGTATGACGTTTAAGAAGATGATTATATGGTATTCTAACACGGCACGCGACTTGTTTTCTATAGACAAAGAAGGATATCAAGTGTGGGTTATTCTGCATTCTACCACGGCACGTGACTTCTTTTCTATGCACAAAGAAGGAAAACTACTGTTGGTTATTACCCCGATATACCAACGGTTGTTTTAAGTGACGTCACTTTGATTGTCCGCGCACAGTTTATGAATGAAGACGACGTCATTTGATTTTAGTTGTTGTGGTGACGTCACGTTTCGCGGAAAAGTGGAGGACGTTCGGTTAATATAATTCCCATTTATAACCTTTATATCGCGGATAACTTTTTTAATTAAATCGTGTTAGAATCGAAATAATCGACGGGTAACCGTTGGTTATTGCGGTAATAACCAACGGTATGTCGTTCCGATGCTTGTTATCAAACCACTCGGGCTACGCCCTCGTGGTTTAATCCCTACGCATCGGAACTCCATATACCGCAATAACCAACGGTTACCAGTCGATTATTTCTTAATCCTACCACGGCACGTAACTTGTTTTCTATATACAAAGAAGGAAAACTACCGTGGGTTATTACCCCGATATACCAACGGAGATAAGTATGACGTCACTTAGATTGTCCGCACACTATTTATGAATGAAGACTTCGTCATTTGATTGTTATTGTTGGGATGACGTCACGTTTTCGCGGAAACGTGGAGTACATTCGGTTACATTCGAGAAAGATCTCGTTTATAACCTTATTAATGAAATCGTGTTAGAATCGAAATAATCGACGGGTAACCGTTTGTGGTCAGATATGAGACGGCAACATATGGAGTTTCTTTTATACAACTAGAAGTTCAATAGTTTACGTAATGAGAGTTACGATATCTGATTAAAAACTCATGTTTTAACAAGTATTGTTTCGGTTTGAAAGAACAACCCTAAGAATAAGTGTTACATTAACTATTGCATTAAAAAACACGCCTTATCACTAATGTTTGTTTTTTTTTTCACAATTAATTATAACCCTATTTATGAAATATTGACTTTAAAGCTCAATTCTCCGCCCATCAATTATAAATTGGGAATATGCTTTAATTACAAACAAATTATTTCAAAGAAAAAAAACATAAAAATATTTTAATTTCTGTGCGTATTTTGTGAACTTTCGTGAGTAACTCCATAGGTAAACACTGAATTGTGTTTCTTCTTTTTTGTAAAACGCGCACGTTTTATACATATAATGTACACTCTTCGTACTGCGATATTTTACCATATACATGTATATTGCACAAGCGAATTTTTAAACATTAATGTACCGGGATCCAACCATAGCGTTAGTACGGTTAAACTTGTTAGGAATATATTGCGAGCATGCTTCGCATGATATACATGTATGCAACGTTTCATATCTGGGCAGTGATTCACTAGTAAACGCTGATTGCCAAGCTGTGCAAATGTCATAATAGCTCGTTACATAAATTCATAGCAACCATATACAAAGATATTGTAAGTATGAAATGAAATTTAAGGTTGTGAAACAGCTTTCGAGCGTTGTATTTCAGAATAGAAAAATGCACTAACGTACGTAAACCATGGATGAAACAGTTCAACTATACATGGATAAATGGCTGAAATGATATAACATGCTCTAGAATTAAACACAGAGGAAACGAAGTATACATAATTATCCCCACGCTTTTCGGAGAAAAATTGGGGATATTGTGGTGATGTCCGTCCGTCCGTCCGTCCTGGCCACCTGCTCCTCCTACACTATTAGCACTAGAACCATGCAACTTACATACATGGTAGCTATCAGCATATGTACGACGGTGACAGTGACGGAATCTGACCCCTTGGTCAAAAATTATGGGGGTTGGAGCGGGGCCGGGTCAGAGATTTTCCTGCGACCGCGATTCGAAAAAGGCTCATAACTACTGTGTCCCTTCAGATATTGCTTTCATATTTGGTATGCATGTGTATCTGGATAACATCTATCCATGCGCATATTTTTTTTCACCCCTGTGACATTGATCTTGAACTTTGGGTCAGTATTTAGGTTTCGAAATCTGCGACCGCGATTCGAAAAAGACTAAGAACTACTGTGTCCCTTCAGATATTGCTTTCATATTTAGTATGAATGTGTATCTGGACAAGACTTTTCCATGCGCACAAAAATTTTGACCCCTGTGACCTTCACCTTGAACTTGGGGTTAGTTTTCAGGTTTCGAAATCTGCGACCGCGATTCGAAAAAGGCTCATAAATACTGTGTCCCTTCAGATATTGCTTTCGTGTTTGGTATTCATGTGTATCTGGACAAGACCTTTCCATGCGCATACATTTTTTTACCCCTGTGACCTTGACCTTGAACTCGGGCCAGTTTTCAGGTTTTGAAATATGCGACCGCGAATCGAAAAAGGCTGAAAACTACTGTGTCCCTTCAGATATTGCTTTCATATTTGGTATGCATGTGTATCTGGACAACACCTTTCCATTCGTATTAAAAAATTTACTCCTGAGACCTTGACCTTGAACTTGGGGTCAGTTTTCAGGTTTAAAAATCTGCGACCGCGATTTGAAAAAGGCCATACCTACTGTGTCCCTTCAGATATTGCTTTCATATTTGGTATGCATGTGTATCTGGACAACACCTATCCATGCCCACACAATTTTTTACCCTTATGACCTTCACCTTGAACTTGTGGTCAGTTTTCAGGTTTCGAAATCTGCGACCGCGATTCGAAAAAGGCTCATTTCTACTGTGTCCCTTCAGATATTGCTTTCATATTTGGTGTGCATGAATCTGGACAACACTCTATGGGCATACAAATTTTTACCTCTGTGACCTTGACCTTGAACTTGGGGCCAGTTTTCAGGTTTTGAAATCTGTGACCGCGATTCGAAAAAGGCTCATAACTTCTGTGTCCTTTCAGATATTGCTTTCATATTTGGTATGCATGTGTATCTGGACAACACATTTACATGCGCATAAAATGTTTGACCCATGCGACCTTGACCTTGAACTTGAGGTCAGCGTTCACGCTTCGAAATCTGCGACTGCGATTCGTAAAAGGCTTTTACCTGCTGTGTCCCTTCAGATATTGCTTTCATATTTGGTACGCATGTGTATCTGGACAAGACCTTTCCATGCGCATGAAATTTTTTACCACTGTTACCTTGACCTTGAATTTAGGGTCCGCGTTTAGATTTCGAAATCTATTATGTGGTTATCTACCCAATCAGAAGAAGAGCAAGCATTTTCATCGGACAACGGAAATTTTCAACAATGAAGCTTGTGTATTGAAAACACATATAGAGTTACACAGTAGTGGCGCAGAGATGTATTTAGTAGTCAATTGTTTGTGTTAACTCATCTGTGAAATGGTTTAGCTCATCCATTTAATGTTTATACAAGGGATTATAAAATATTGGCGCAAAGGGACACCAGTATATAAGAGAAGAGATAGAATGCAGTCAAGCATAAAAGCACGAGAAACTCATGGAATAGAGCCTCAAGAATCTATAAAAGGGCTGAAACTTTCAATTCGTTCAATTACACTTTTAGACTCATTACTGAAAATCTGTCAAAATGTTCAAGTGGGAAAAATGTGAGAAACAATTTAAAGCAAGATGGACTTTGAACAGGCACATCAAAGACAGACATGAAATTCAACATTTTCATTGTTGTGTACAAGATTGCGATAGAAAGTTTCTGAGACGCTACTATTTAGTCAACCATTTAACCTCAAAACATAACTTTTCCAAAACAGAAGCAAGAAGATTGGCTATAAGAAAGCATGTTCAGCCATCTCATAAGTCATTCCAATGAGGATGACATGTACATAATGGGCGTCAGTGAAGTTGATTCAGTATTAGATTTGTTAGGAGAGCAGGATGAGGAGGAGAAATTAGGGTACAGATTTTCACTCATTTTTTTAGGTTATTTTACATTAACTTCTTCATTTTTACACCGAATTACTTCAAATTTATACTGAAAATCTCATATGACAATACGGTAAATCTCAACTATGCATGGCCCCATTACCAACCCTGGGGCGTCCCTGGGTCAAACATGTGGCGTGGGGATACGCGTCGGCCTCTGCCGCGCCATTTCTAGTTTGTATATGTTCCCAGAAAATTAAGATTTTACATTTCATACACTGTTTCCATCATAGTTCATTTCTTAGTTGGACTATCCATTTGTAACAATATATTGTGAAAACTAAAGTATGTTTAGTTGTATTGGTGTCATTTTGGTTACCATATTATTTGCCAAACGACTGAAATAGGGTCAAGGTAACAACCGAGTCTTATCCAGTAGAATAGCTAAACTTAGATACTCAGTTCATTTATCAGGAGCTAGACATTAGTTCCATTGACAACATCACGTTAACCAATATAGTTTTGAAAATAAAATGTGTATAAGTAAAATATGAAAACAACTTGTACGCTTAATTCATGAATGGCATGAAATGAAACCACGACACCGTGCTGTACAATTATAATAGTCAAGAACAGTCGTCACAGCTTGTTTGTTAGGTTTTCTCTATTTTGTATTTTTAATCGTTGAGATTTGTTACAAACAAAACCAACATTAAATAGTTATCTTGGCTATTAGCCGATGAAATGTGTTTTCTTCCAGATCATCATTTCAATTTAACATCATTATAAAAGACATTTAGAACTTGTCTTGTTCAAACTTGGCGATTAAAAGGACCTGTCACAAATTTACAAAATTGAAAAAAAAATGTTTCAGATTAGCAAATTGTTGTTACTTATGAAAAAACAATATTACTGTACACTTAAACTGCTCCATTATGTGCATTTTCAACGATTTAAAACCGTCACAATCATAAAGCGTTACAAACTCGAAACGATTGAAAATGTTGAGTTATCGTTATATTTTCTGACACTATCTGGATTGCTAATATAGTATAGAATACGTAATAAACTGAAGTAGCCCAGTTGGCCGATTGGTATTAGAGCTATACCTTAAATCCAAGGCTCAGTGTTTCGAGTCCAGGTGTGGTAAGCTTTTTTCTTTTTTAATTTTTATTATTGTTTATACTTGAGATTTTTAGTTCCGATGTTTACAGTCATCAATTGGACGCATTTAATAACGCATTTCAAAACAATCTGAAATATGTGAGCAAGTCACTTTAAATTAAATTTTATAAAATGAATACAATATTTTGTTCATGAGATACATGGTTAACTTGATTCAGAAAATTGAAAACATACTTGTCGAGCTATGAATAATAACATTAAATTAATTATGTAGGAGATTATTTAACTAAATGCAGCATTAATTTTGAGTCAAGGATACTTGGTTTGAAAAAGCTGTAAAAGCTCCAAGCGTTCTTTCATGCAAATGTAATTGGTTTTACAAATATATTGTTTCATTCTTTCGTGCATTTGTTGCTTTGAATTATTCATGTGAAGTATAATACACTAGTTTGAAAGGATTGAAATATTTGGTTTCAGGTTTTGTGAATGCTATTCAAGATAAAAAGTACACCATATAGTGAACTTTAGCGCAATCAACGTTATATGCGCATTACATAAACAGACACTGAATAACGATACTCAATTGAACGAAGGCTTCCTGAAAAGTATTGGTTTGCAAACGCATTTGAAAATACAAGTAATATTTCATATGAATATTTTACTGAGTGATATTTTAAAACGTAGTTATTGAGATACATTCAACAAGACGTATTTTTCACACACAAAAAAAACAATAGTTCAATTTTTACATTGTTAAAATTGTTTAGATAGTCTTATGGTATTTGTACGAGTCGTACACATATTTTGAACCAAACTGTATGTGGTTATACATTTTAAGCTGACATCAACGTGTCCTTAAATCAAGAATTTTTTATCAACCAACGTATTCAATGTCATGAAATATACTGCTTATAGTGTACCATTTCGGATATTGAAGATGAATACGGCTAAAAAGATGTCTGTTTCCAGTCACTCGACCGACCTTTATTTTTGGCTCCGACCTTAAACCTGTCTGTGGTATTCCATTTAAAGTTTTCTGTCATTTTGCTATATCCGATCATATTTGCAAAATAAACGTTAAAGTATAGAGAAACAAATAATACAGAGAGAATCAGAATTATCTGTCACTGAACGTTCTTGTGTCTTGTGAAAAAATAACGAAACGAGTTTGGCCGACCCATCATAAATATATTGTTATTTGTGGAAACAGATATTTATTATCGGTAGTATATATTGGATATAGATCTAGTAATGTTTGTATATATATTGCCTAACATTTTTCCGTAGGTTTAACTGTTCTAGAAAAAGTGTAAAAACAATAATTCTATACAAACCATTATGTTTACACAGTAATTTGACCAATAAGTTGTACAATGAAAGATATATTATCTTTTTATGTTAATATATTGATTGATCAGGCTATGTGTATGCGACAAACACTCAAAATTAATTAATCAATTAATTTATGCAAAAAGTTCATATTTTATTTATATTAAGTTCAAATGTTTATTAACTGCTAATTTTATAAATGGTTATAAGAGCAAAAGATATATATGTAGAGTAGCCTATTTAAAGCCTGGACGAAAACAAGAACAAGCAGACAAGGTCTTATACAACAGTTTACTCTATTAGTTAAATGCTAACTGGCAATTAGTAGTCTGTCTCACATAGTAAGCAGCCACATTCATGTTTTATAGTATAAAACTTATTTATCTGGCTAAATATTTTCGTAAATGTTAAATTAACATCATGATCAATATCTCATTTAATTTTTGCTTTGATCTGCGAATCTGTTTACAAACATAAAGTACGTGTTTCATTAATTGGCCTTACGTAATTATTGAAAGGCACCACGCCAACATACACCCTATGTTGTTTTTTGTAGGCCAACATAGCCTCTATCTTGTATTTCAACATACAATCTAAATTGTTTTATTTGTATGCGTACATACACTCTTGTTTTGTTTTCTATGTAGACAAACATACACCGAGTGTATGTTTGCCTACATAGAAAGTGTATGTTTGCCTACATAGAAACAAAACAAGAGTGTATGCATGGGCGTCCGCATAAATTATCCTAGGGGGGGGGGGGGTTAAGGTTTTTTTTCCCTTTGCCGCCGGAGGCATAGAATATTTTGAGAATAAGGCCAGATCATGGTGCATCATGAAGTATATCTGGAAGGTTACGAGTTAGGATTTGGATTTGATAAATTGACTGTATTGGAGTGGGTTATACCTATTTGTTTCTCCTTTGATCATATTGACTTTTCTCATATAGAATCAAAATACAGTTTACGTAATACCATAGGAACTGTGAAAGCAATCATTAAGTATTTCATAGAGAGCCCTAAGAGAAGACGGCTAGTTCCGAACACATTGTTAAGCGAAACAAGGTGGACTGCAAAGTAAAAAAGCATACGAATCTTCGCTAACCATTTCATCGAAATACGCCGTCAGTTAGAATATTTAGCGCAAAACGAACATAATACGAAAGGACGACAGACCGCACATCAGCTATGGACGGCAAGTGGAACGGCGACATTTGTGATAACGCTCCACATAATAGCCAAATATTCGTCCATTTTAGAGCCCATAACGCAAGCACTTAAGGCTGTTCAATTAGACATGATCGATGTCAAAAAAACACGTCGATAATCATTCTGACATCGATGTTCACCGATCATCTAGAAAATGCGGATTCGATTTTCGCGGAGGATATATTCGGTAAGGCATGAAAAACAGCCGAAGTCATTGGTGTTACAATGACAATATCACGGCAATGTGGCCGTCCAGTACACCGAGCAAATGTTGGTGGAACCAGTGAAGAATACTATCTACGCACCATTTATATTCCGTGCATGGACTCACTGATCCAGTCTCTAGGAAGCCGATTTTCTGAATCTTATATGCCTGCGTTCATGTTATATCAACTCCATCCGAACCATATAAAAAATTTCGATCGATCAGACTAAAGATACAGTCCGAACCATCGACGAATTTTATCAAATCGATAATTTTGAACAAGACGCAATGTCATGGTACGACATGAACAAGAAGGAATCCATCAAACAGAATGAATAAGATTGTGTTTACTTGGTCAAAAAACGGATTTGTTTCCGGCTGTGCGTGAGGCGATGATCATATTACTAACCCTGCCCGCCACCACATGTACGGTGGAACGATCATTTAGCACGCTGAGACGAGTAAAGACATGGCTAAGATCCACCATGCCCGACGACAGGCTCTCAGGATTATGCATGATGAGCGTTCACAGGGATCGGATCAACACTGCCAAGAATATGTTTAGTCATAAAATCGTCGAGAAATTCGGCAGAGACCCACGTCGCATTCACTTCCTATTCAGGGACTGAATAAATGTTAATTGATTGACTTCTCCCACGATTTCGCACGAATGAATCATGTTTAAAACATTGTTTTGAGAGTAAATAAATTGTGCAATAACCGCATCCATGACTTGTTTACATGTGAATGGGAGTTGATGTTCGTGTGAAACTAACTAAGGGTCATTCTGACCCAAATTGTTCAATTCAGGAATCATATTTGTACACGTATAGATTTTTCCATATTCAACTATCTTTTTCGCTCGACGATTTTCCATGGGGGGGGGGGGGGGGGGGGGGGTCAGCTGACCACATTTGCCCCTATGTGCGGACGCCCATGAATTACACTCTTTCTTGTTTTATTGTATGCCAACATAACCTCTACATTGTTTTATTTGTATGCCAAAATAACCTCTTAATTGTTATATTTCAATGCCAACACACACTCTACATTGTTTTATTTGTATGGCAACATACACTCTATATTGTTTTTGTGCATGCCAACATACACTCTTCATTGTTTTATATGTAGGCCAACACACACTCTACATTCTTTTATCTGTATTCCAACGTACACTCTAAATTGTTTTATTTGTATGAAAGCAAACACTATTATGGTTTTATTTTATAGAAGAAAAAAAAACGGTAACATACATCACACCTCCCCTCAGCTACAATGCTCAACATAAATCTGCTGCCACTGCCGTCGTTTTGCCCATTAGATGTGAAAACACCAATCAGTTACGATTGCACCAATCTGAACGCTTCGGACAGTGGGCTACACCACACGATCGCCGTTATGGCGGAATAGTCCGAGGGTTCCCGATTGGTGACAGCACTTATGGAAACCACAGATGCTACCTGCCTGGTGTGGCCGTATCAAAGCCGCATTAAACGACTGCGACATGTGGGACAGGGAAGTTCTAGTCACTACCAACATTAGACAAGTCTATTGAAATGTATTACCAAGCACCACGCATGCGATTATTAAATTGGCAAACAAACTTGTAAATATTTTTACATTGCTTAAATATACTTTTATAGATATTTTACATACTTACATATAAAATAGAATATGTGACTGGTATTTCCTGTTTCCTGTGATCACCAGCTTTCTAATGCTCTCGTTATAATTTTCATCGATTTTCTGCGGGGGAATAATTCATGGCAAGACTGCTGTCACTTGTCCTTGAACATGATTAATATAATGAGGACATTGACTGTCACAAACATTTTTTATGGCATGTTTTATTTCTTGCCTCAAGTTCTATCAGCACAGCTATATGGATTTTAACACATACACATAACGCAATCAAGAAAACATAATCAAAGTTATCGAAGTTCTTAACTCCATGATCTTTTTTACAAATCTGTAGCGGAAAAATTCCAAGTTTAATATGCTTGACACAATTAAAACTAATCTCCTCGTATTTGTTATGTGGAAGACACAGTCAACAAAACACGATTCATTAGGTCTTTATCATTTTAGCACACTTGCAATGACGCAAGCAGTAAACCGAAACAAACGGCTTTCATTATTCATTGCACGCCTAGAGCAGTATATTGCTCAGATTCAATTTATCTGATAGAAAGAAAACATCTTTGTTCCAGATGGATAATTTCACAGCTTTTTTAACAATAAAGAACATTTCTACCTATCTCACTGATCCTGGATCACTTGTTCGCGTACTTTTAAGAAACATAAATTAATATGCTTGACACAATCAAAATAAATCTCCTCGTATTTTTTTATGTGGAAGACACAGTCAACAACGCACGATTCATTAGGTCTTTATCATTTTAGCACACTTGAAAGGAGGCAAGCGGTAAACCGAAACAAATGGCTTTCATTATTCATTGCAAAACTAGAGCTGTATATTGCTCAGATATTTATCTGATTGAAAACAAACGTTTTCGTTCTAGATGGATAATTTCACAACTTTTTCAACGATAAAGTACATTTCTAAGTATCTAACTGATCCAGGATCACTTGTTCGCGTACTTTTAAGAAACATAAATTTGAATAGTGTGTTGTTGTTTTTTGTTATTTCTTTAATAAATGTATATTATCATATGACTGTGATATCATTCAACATCTGTAAATGCATGTCTTGTATGAATTTCTCAAATACTGAAACTGAAGGACGTTTTTGTACAATTTTTTCATTGAATATTGCGCCCAGTTATGGAAATTTTGGACTAAATGCATATCCGTAAAGTATCGTCCCAGATCAGCATGCATATGCTGTCCGCACATGCTCATTAGAAAGGAAGTGTCATTTTTTTATTGAATTTTTAGTTTAAAGAAAGTCTCTTCTAAGCGAAAATCCAGTCTAGGCACAGAGTGTCATCCCTGATTAGCCTGTGTACATCCGACAGTGGACGAAATGACACAATGCGGCCAAAACTGATAGCAGTCCAAACTCCTTCTTTACGTTCATAGACGAATCAACGTCATCAAACTATAAAAGGTTGAGTAAGATGTACAAGTAGTTAAATGGGGTTTTAAAAAATGGGACTATATAACATGAAGTGGAAAAAAAAAACAGGAAAGGGGCCATAATTAAAAAAAAACTCGTTGGAGCCAAATGTCCTTTCTTTATGACCATGTACACATAAATGTAATGTAACTGTGAAAGTTTGAACATGATCCACTGAGTAGTGAAAGAGGAATTGAAAACACAAGCGTCATTGAACGATATATTCACTTATGATATACGGACAAAAGCGATAGGTCTGTCAAAACTTGACGCAGCCCGAATGTTTCGTTCAAGATCATCTACACATTAAGGTCATTAAAATGTCAAAGTTTGAGTAAGATCCACAAAGAAGTTTCAGCGGAGTTCAAAACACAAACTTCGTGATGGACGGACAAGGAACAAAGCATATCGCTCCATGAAGGCATAAAAATAACAATGTAAGTGCGGTAGAATAGAAGTTATAAGAGGTTTCGCTTTGCAACATATCAAACGAAGAACATAATGTGTTCTGTGATTTGCCTGCTGTGGCTGAATATTGATCTGTGAGTAGAGTCAAAGAAATCGAGCGTTATTATCAGAGCAATATTACTTAAGGGAATATGTTCATGTTGGAAAAACCATTGAGTCTGGCCAGGCCAGTTTACAATGCCACGTGCAGATGTCGTTTGGCTGGGAAAACATAATGAATAGCGTTGTTTTGATCAGTAAATTGTTTGCCCAATGCTTGGTTTTGTAACAATTTCATCAGAACACACTTCATATGAAAGGCCTGCTTATTTAAAAAAAAAATGACCCGTTCATTTAAATGGTTATACATGCGATCACAAAAAATGAGAATATAGGTTTGGTGGATTTTGATAGCACGTGATTTCAGACAAGTCTGACATGGCGTAGGAAATGGCTTGGCTTTCCGAGCCGTTTCACACGCCCTATCAGACAAGTCTTACAAAACATGATATTAAGAGTCACTATGCATATAATTTATTCTTGTTATGCCACTATTTTATTTCAAATTAGACCCACAGTAAAATAAAACATACCGCATTTAGCAATGCACGCAGGCTAATCAAGGACGACACTTTTTGATTTTATGGTGTTTTTCGTTTAAAGAGTCTATGGTACTGGGATGACAATTAATGCATATGCATTAAGCCCTGTTTTCCCACAATAAAGCTTAACTTATCTTTTATATGATTTAAAAAAAATATATATAAGTGATAATAACTTCAACGTAACCTCGCTGACAAGGCAAATAAACAAAATTACTTTTAAATCAAATAAACAACCTATAGATATAGATTTCACTTGGTTGTGTAAGCTCAGGCAGTCATCAACTTTCTGTTCAATACTGCTCATCCGTGCAAACATTACACACAGTTTATCATCAGTATTTAGGCTTCCATATTCATGTTGTGATATTGAATGCTCCTCACCTTGACTACTTTGACTGCCCGTGTTTACTCGTGCCCGTTTTCTTGAGTCGTCCATTCCTTTGTTTGCTTGAACGTTGAACTGGTTTTCTGTCACAAACACGTCATACTCACTGTTATTGTACAAGTTTTTATTGCTTGAATGATCCATTGTTGCACATCTTATTTAATGCTATATAAATATTATAAAACGTTTGTCTTGGTTGAATAAATCAAATAAACAACCAATGAGTTCTAAATTTTGACCTTCTGGCATTTTTAGTAAACATCTAAAAGGGACCTTTTCACAGTTTGTCATTCAATGCTTAATATTGATAAATGTAAACAATGGATCTTAAAAGCTCCATTAAAAAAACAAGAGGGCCTGAATGGCCCAAAGTCGCTCACCTGAGATAACAAGATATTATTGGGACAAATCTTCTGACCAAGTTTCACGAAGATCGGAAAATAAATGTGGCCTTTAGAGTGTTAACAAGGTTTTACTATAGCCATTTAAGGAAAAATGCCCCTCCCCCTGGCGGCCATGTTTTTCAACCAACGGTTATCATTTTCGAATTCGTCCAAGATATCATTGGGGTGAATCTTCTGACCAAGTTTCATGAAGATTGGAAATAAATGTGGCCTCTAGAATGTTAACAAGATTATACTATAGCCATATGAAGCCATATAAGGAAAAATGCCTCGCCCCTTGGCAGCCATGTTTTTCAAGCAAAGGTTACCATTTTTGAACTCATCCAAGATATCAGTGGGAAAAATCTTCTGAGCAAGTTTCATGAAGATCGGACAATAAATGTGGCCTCTAGAGTGTTAACAAGGTTTTACTTTAGCCATATAAGGAAAAATGCCCCGCCCCCTGGCGGCCATGTTTTTCAACCAAACGGCATCATTTTCGAACTCGTCCAAGATATTATTGGTATAAATCTTCTGACCAAGTTTAATGAAGATCGGAAAATAAATGTGGCCTCTAGAGTTTTAGCAAGATTTTACTATAGCCATATAAGGAAAATGCCCCTCCCCTAGGAAGCCATGTTTTTCAAGCAAACGTAACCATTTTCGAACTCATCCAAATATCATTAAGACCAATCTTCAAACCAAATTTTATGAAGATTGGACAATAAATGTGGCCTCTAGAGTATTAACAAGGCAAATGTTGACGCCGGACGACGGACAAAAGGCGATCACAAAAACTCACCATGAGCATGTTGTGCTTAGGTGGGCTAAAAACAAGAATAACATTAAAACAAGAGGGCCATGATGGCCCTGAATCGCTCACCTGACCCATTAAGATCAGATGAAAACTATGACCTCTATCGTCTACACAAGGTTTTTCTATGAATTGACCTAGTGACCTAGTTTCTGACCCCAGATGACCCAAATACAATCCCAATCCAGATTTCATTAAGATAAACATTCTGACAAAATTTCATTAAGATCTGATGGAAACTGTGACCTCTATTGTCTACACAAGGTTTTTCTATGATTTTACCTAGTGACCTAGTTTTCTACACAAGATAGCCCAAATACAATCCAAACCCGGATTTATCAAGACTAACATTCTAACAAAATTTCACACAGATCTGATGGAAACTGTGACCTCGAGTATCTTCACAATGTTTTTCTATGATTTGACCTAGTGACCTAGTTTTTCTACACCAGATGACCCAAATACAATCCCAACCCAGATTTATCAAGATTAACATTCTGGTCAAATTTTATTAAGATTTGATGAAAACTGTGACCTCTACTGTCTACAAAATTGTTTTTTTACTTTGACCTAGTGACCTAGTTTTTGACCCTAGATGACCCAAATTCAATCCCAAGCCAGATTTCATTAATTAATACATTCTGACCATATTTCATTAAGATCTGATTAAAACTGTGACCTCTTGTCTACACAAGGTTTATCTATAATTTGACCTAGTGACTTAGTTTTTGACCCCAGATACAATCCCAACCCAGATTTCATCAAGTTTAAAATTCTGACCAAATTTGATAAAGATTGAATGAAAACTGTTACCTCTATTGTCTACACAAGGTTTTTCTATTATTTGACCTATAGACCTAGTTTTTGACCCCAGAAGACCCAAATACAAATTCCAACCCATATTTCATCAAGATAAACATTCTGACCAAATTTCATAAGGATTGGATCTGACTAATGGGGTTGTTTACCCTCGGAACTTCGGTAAAAAACCATTGCCTGAGCACACTGCTTAACATAAAACTCTGCTTTAAAAGGTCAAAAACAGCCATAATATGGACAGCCTGATTTTACTGGGCTGTACCATTTATAAAAAAAGGGAAACTTTGAGGTGTTGATGCGGTGCTTTAATAAAAATCTAGTAATTTAAAAAATAGCTTTACTTATAATTAAATTAAAGGCGTTATAAACACAATACTCAATATAAACAACATATTGACCGAGCCTAACGCTGTTAAAAAGCTAGAAAACTCTGCTTTAAAAGGTCAAAAACAGCCATAATATGGACAGCCTGATTTTACTGGGCTGTACCATTTATAAAAAAAGGGAAACTTTGAGGTGTTGATGCGGTGCTTTAATAAAAATCTAGTAATTTAAAAAATAGCTTTACTTATAATTAAATTAAAGGCGTTATAAACACAATACTCAATATAAACAACATATTGACCGAGCCTAACGCTGTTAAAAAGCGGTGTTTCTATTGGTTAATAGGCTTATATTACGATGGCGCTGATTGGCCGAAATTTCTTATTAAAAATTAAAAGTAGGTCAATCTGTTTTAGAAAGGAAAATTTGCACAGCGGACGACCTCGGCAAATGAGTTTTCGATATAGAATGTAAAAGATTGGATGAAAACTGTGACCTCTATTGTCTACACAAGGTTTTTCTATTATTTGACCTAGTGACCTAGTTTTGAACCCAGATGACCCAAATACAATCCCAACCCAGATTTTATCAAGATAAACATTCTGACCATATTTCATTAAGATCTGATAAAAACTGTGACCTCTGTTGTCTACACAAGGTTTTTCTATTATTTGACCTAGTATTTGACCCCAGATGACCCAAATAAAATCCCAACCCAGATTTCATCAAGATAAACATTCCGATCAAATTTCATAAAGATTGGATGAAAACAGTGACCTCTATTGTCTACACATTTTTCTATAATTTGACCTAGTGACCTAGTGTTTGACTCCAGATGACCCAAACACAATCCCAACCAATATTTCATCAAGATAAACTTTCTAACCAAATTTCATAAAGATTGGGTGAAAACTGTGACCTCTATTGTCTACACAAGGTTTTTCTATTATTTGACCTAGTGACCTAGTTTTTGACCCCGGATGACCCAAATACAATCCCAACCCAGATTTCATCAAGATAAACATTCTGACCAAATTTCATAAAGATTGGGATGAAAACTGTGACCTATAATGTTTACAAAAGGTTTTTCTATTATTTGACCTAGTGACCTAGTTTTTGACCCCAGATGACCCAAATACAATCCCAAGCCAGATTTCATCAAGATAAACATTCTGACCAAATTTCATAAAGATTTGATGAAAACTGTGACCTCTATTGTCTACACAAGGTTTTTTCCATCATTTGATCTAGTGACCTAGTTTTTGACCCCAGATGACCCAAATACAATCCCAACCGAGATTTCATCAAGATAAACATTCTGACCAAATTTCATAAAGATTGCATGAAAACTGTGGCCTCTACTGTCTACACAAACAAATTGTTGACGGACGCACACACACACACACACGCATGCACGCACAACGGACGCCGGACATCACACGGTCACATAAGCTCACCATGTCACTTCGTGACAGGTGAGCTAAACAAAGGTACCTTCACAACTGGGCACGAACCACTGACCCCTGGAATATAAGTCTTTTGTCTAGACCACCTGGCCATCCGTGTTCATACAATTACAGATGTATTTTATACTTTATATAAGCAATCCTCGTAGTATGAACAAATATAACGACAACAAGAGAACTCTCCAAATTATTCAATTGCTTGAGAAAATATTTGTAAGAAAAGGAAAAATTAAGGCCTTGATGGACATTAAGCCACCACCTTAGTTCACAAACATCAATTGTTGAAGACTTGTCTTGGTGACTAGTTTTTGATCCCACTTGATCAAGATCAAACAACGGCCTTGATATTGTTTAGATATAAATTCTGGCCAAGTTTTAACATGATTGAACCATAAATTTTATCTCTTGTACTTTTTTTTTTTTAACATTTGACCTGTTTTTGGATGCACATGACCCAGAGACAAACTTGGCCTAAACGGTTTCAAGATACAAATTCTGACCAAGCTTAATGAAACTTGAGTCACAAATGAGTCATTTTAAGTGATCATTTGTTACAAAATACATGTATCGGCAGAAATATGAAAATTCTTCAAGTCACTCACAAGGTGTGGCGCAGTAACACAATCTGGAAAGAGGTACAGGCATAGCAACATAAATTGTAAATAACCCCTACTTATTTGTAAAATGGGGAATATAATAGGCAATTTAACATTAAAAGCCTGTACATTTATTTGATTTGTTTATGTTTTTCAATAGTCTGTGAATTGTTTATTGTACAGCCTGTTTTGTTACTTGCACACTAAGTCAAGCCAAGCAATATTTATTCTTGCTTAAAAAAGTTAAAAAACTAAAATTGATTAAATATACTTTTTTTACATCAGTTAATTCATATTGTTCTCATGTTCAAGCCTAAATGCATTGTTGGATATATGATTTCATGAACAGGTTATGAACACTACATCTTTTGTTATTTATTAAGACTAGGAGGACCCGTGCCCTTCTAGACAACATTCCCCACCCATATGAATCAATCATTGACAGTCATTATATAAAACTACATTTTGTTTTCTTTAATTTTGCTTTTGACAGTACTCATACATGACAAAGCCAGTGAAATTTGTGTATTTTCTATTCCCTTAACAAGAAATTTGCAACCAAAATGTTTCACATGTACAACTTTATCAATTAACATCATGGAAAAGTGTGATAGAAAAGAAGAACTGGAAATCTCCATGCAACATCAAAACAATCTGCAAAAAAAATAGAATTCGTTTAAAATAGAAAATATATTTTAAATTGCAATAAAAAAAGAAAAACATTAGAAATGCGTCCATACATTATGGAAACTCCAAAATTCCACGGAATGTTACAAAACACAGCATATGTAAGTACAAACTGCGCAAAACATGCAGATGCAATTGTTATTTATAATTATCTTTAAAATGTTTGACCACCTTATCAGTTTTATATTATGAATTGTATTCCATAAAAGTTGAAAAACTTATTTTTCGGATAAAAAAGGGCAATAACTTTGCTTATGTGGAAAAAATTATATGTCAAGGTGAACATTAGCTCATAGTATAATTAATATGTTTTGTATAGTTGTATCCCAAAATTAAATCAAGTCAAAAAGACTTTTTAAGAGATAATTACACAATCTGTGTAACATTTCAGTTAAGTAACATAAATGAACAATGTTAGAGACTTTGGTAGAACACTGAAAATTTAATCACTAGTGTGTAAAAAAACGCAAATGGCCTAGTCCTATTTTCCCTTCTTGTCTGTTTAAAAAAAAAATCTATTTGCAACTTGTTTATATACCGGTAACCATTATTTGGCAATATCGGTCAAATGTCTACTTCTCCATTCAAGCTCCAAATCTACACCGACATTATTGACAATACATTTTGCCAACCCAGAATAATTTCTGTACAGATAATGCTTCTGTATTTTAACTATTCCTATATTGAGTAAGAATCCTGCTTACAAATGGCAACACCTTTAGGTATAATAAATATGACATTTTAAAGCATCCAACAGTTGAATGCCTAAATAAACATTTACATTTGACAAGCCTCATGTGAAAATGGGCCTCATGCCATATGTGGCCAACATAGCTCTAGCAACTACCCTGTTTTCTAATGGGAACATGAAACCTTGGGTGACTTTATAGTAGATAGTGTTATAGAAGACACGGAGGCTTCTGACCAGACTGAGCAATTGGGCAGACTGGTCTAAAGCTATGCTGGCTGCTTTTGGCATTAGCACTATCTTTGGCATGATCTGTCTCATATGGCTGTGACCGGGATATGACAGAACACATGATCACCACATGTACTGCTACCATATGTCACATGATGCCAGGTTGTTACCATGTATCAGCTGGACATCAGTCGACAGTCACCATGTGCCGTGAGTCACACTATGACATGACAGATTGCAATGCCTCTATGGTAATTTACTGTATAACATTGAACTGATATCTGACACTAAATTAACTGGTCCCCAAACAATTACCCAGTAATCAGAATTGTAATCTGAGAAAACAGAAGCAATAAATGCATTTATAACATAATAAAATAGAGAGATGCAGTTAACATAAATAAAATGAATGTATGCAGTGTATTAAATTGCATATAAAAGCAATAAAGATTTATGTCAATTGCATGTCAAGTTACATAATAACCATAGCATATTTATCATATTTTCTCAGAAAAACATACACAGTTGTAACAACAGAAACCACGAAGCAATAACAAAATAGGATTTCTGACTCATTTTACTAAACAAGAGGGCCTAAAAGGCCCAAAGTCGCTCACCTGAGATAAAAAGAAATGACCTGTTCTTTGAAGCCCAAAATATCAATGGAACAAATGTTCTAATCAAGTATCATGAAGAATGAACAACAAATGGCCGCTTGGCGGCCATGTTTTTTTAACAGACCTGAACCATTTTTTAACTCTTCCAAGATATGTCCAAATTTCATGAAGATTGGGAAAAAAATGTGTCTTCTAGACTGTTCACATGTTGTCACTATTTACATGTAAAGAAAACTGCCACTCTCCCTGGCGGCCATGTTTTTTCACTGATCACGACCATTTTCAAACTCGTCCGAGACATCAACATAACTGATAGTTTGACAAAATTTCATAGTGATTAGGCAAAACATGTGACTTCTAGAGTGTTCCAAGCTTTTTTACTATATAAATATAAGGAAAAAGACCCCTCCCCCTGGCGGCCATGTTTATTTACCGATCCAAACCATTATCCAATTCAACTGTCCTATCCAGGTGTGGTAGTGCGGTCTCCTTCGCTTACGCAAATGAACCGGTCACAGGACGGTTACAAGTTATGTAACTTTGTAAGCACTTATGTAATGCGGAAATATTTATTTGACAAACTCTTATTTCCGGTCAGGTTGAATATACTGACATGTTGTTATTCAATAAACTAAAGGCGTTCAGTCAGGGACGCCTAAATACACTCAATGATTTATTATTAGTGAAAACCAATGCAGCTTTAACAAAAACAAGTGAATGTTTTTTCACTGATCACGACCATTTTCAAACTTGTCTGAGACATCCACATAACTAATGTTTTGACAAAGTTTCATGATGATTAGGCAAAACATGTGACTTTTAGAGTGTTCACAAACTTTTTTACTATATAAATACAAGCCAAGTCTAAAGAATCTAAGTATTGTTACAAAAATGAACAACATACAGCCAATACCTAATTGAAAGTAAAAAGAAGTTCAAAATCTGTAAAAAAACAACTGATATAAATATAAGTTACTGTTAGTCTAAAATGCTTCAAAAATCTAGTTTACAAAATAGGTCTCATTTAATCTAAAGAACAATATTTCTGGAGATTAGGAAACTTCAGTGAATCAAATGTAACAAGGGCTGTTTGTAAAACATGCATGCCCCCCATATGGGCTGTCCGTTGTAGTGGCAGCCATTGTGTGAATACGTTTTTTGTCACTGTGACCTTGACCTTTGACCTAGTGACCTGAAAATCAATAGGGGTCATCTGTGAGTCACGATCAATGTACCTATGAAGTGTCATGATCCTAGGCAAAAGGGTTCTTGAGTTATCATCCGAAAATCATTTTACTATTTCGGGTCACCGTGACCTTGACCTTTGACCTTGTGACCTTAAAATCAATAGGGGTCATCTGCGAGTCATGATCAATCTACCTGTGAAGTTTCATGATCCTAGGCATATGCGTTCTTGAGTTATCATCCGAAAACAATTATACTATTTCGGGTCACCGTGACCTTGACCTTTGACCTAGTGACCTCAAAATCAATAGGGGTCATCTGCGAGTCATGATCAATCTACCCATGAAGTTTCATGATCCTAGGCGTATGCATTCTTGAGTTATGATCCGGAAACCATTTTACTATTTCGGGTCACCGTGACCTTGACCTTTGACCTAGTGACCGCAAAATCAATAGGGGTCATCTGCAAGTCATGATCAATCTACCCATGAAGTTTCATGATCCTAGGCGTATGCGTTCTTGAGTTATCATTCAAAAACCATTTTACTATTTCGGGTCACCGTGACCTTAACCTTTGACCTAGTGACCTCAAAATCAATAGGGGTCATCTGCGAGTCATGATCAATGTACCTATGAAGTTTCATGATCCTAGGCCCAAGCGTTCTTGAGTTATCGTCTGACAACCACCTGGTGGACGGACCGACCGACAAACCGACCGACATGAGCAAAGCAATATACCCCCTCTTCTTCGAAGGGGGGTATAAAAAATAAGAAAAATTTACTACAGTTATTGAAATAGAATAGTCTTTCTAATTTAGAAAATGATAAAAAAAAGATCTAAATAATAAGAATAATTTAGAAAATAATGCCAAAATGTCTTGATGCTGGTGTTAAAAATAATTTAGAGTTTAATTATTTCAAAATTCCAACCTTTTTCAAGAGCTGTTAACTTTTCAAGAAAGCATCAAGAGGTGTTTAAATCAGCCAAAACAGCTTATTTTATACAGTTCAGAAAAGATCAATGGCAGAGTAGTCAATTTTCTCTCAGAACAGTGCATTTATCAATGATAAATATCTTCCCAAATTCCAGAGCAGAACAAAAATAGACTACTGAACCAGGTTAAACAAGGTAAATAAATACTGCATAAATGCTGCAAAATCACGTACATGTTGTCTTTCTTTCAGTTGTGTTTTAGTTGAAAGGCTTATCATAAGTGTTAATGACTAACACATTTATGTTAACTATGAAAATTCTGTGTTATGAAAAATTACATAACACAGTTAATGTCACATAATATTGACATAATAAAACCAAACTTTACTACACAGGAAACCAATGTTCTGACCAAATTTCATGAAGATTGAGCAAACTAGAAAGTTAACAAGATTTTACTACACGTGTATAGCCACATAAGGAAACATGCCCCGCCCCTTGGCAGCCATGTTTTTCAAGCCAAGGTAACCATTTTTGAACTCATCCAAGATATCTTTGGGACAAACATCTGAGCAAGTTTCATTAAACTCGGAAAATAAATGTGGCCTCTAGAGTGTTAACAAGGCTTTAATATAGCCATATAAGGAAAAATGCCACGCTCCCTGGCGGCCATGTTTTTCAACCAACCGAAATCATTTTCGAACTCGTCCAAAATATCATTGAGATGAATCTTCTGACCAAGTTTTATGAGGATCGGACAATAAATGTGGCCTCTAGAGTGTTAACAAGCAAATGTAACCATTTTCGAACTCATCCAAGATATCATTGAAACCAATCTGACCAAATTTCATGATGATTGGACAGTAAATGTGGCCTCTAGAGAGTGAACAAGGCAAATGTTGACGTCGCACAACGGACAACTCACGACGGACAAAAGGCGATCACAAAAGCTCACCATGAGCAAGTTGTGCTCAGGTGAGCTAAAAATACATATGATACTGTCAACAATTTCAAAAGCATATCAAACAGAAAAAATGTTGTTTCTTTTTTACAAAAATCTTAATACATTTTTTAAATACTAATTTTATAATTTTTGAATAAATTTTGCAATAAACACAAACCATAATGGATTAAGATAAGATGCAAATAATTATAAAAGCAAAAAATAAGAAAAACAACATGTAAAAAGGTCTAAGAAAATAAACTAAACAAGAATGGAACACAACTGTGGAAGATTATGGCTATTTATGCCTTAATGACATGTAATCCCCATGGAACATAAAGACATCCCATGAACACACTGACTCATCTTGTAAAAATGAAACAAATCACAGGAAAAGAAATGTCAGCTGAGATTTACGTCAACATTTGCACTAGACAGAATATGTATACTACATCTAAGTTGGTTGCTTAATTATCTGTTATATGGAGTTTTTCTTTAATGATTTCATTAAGGCATGTTAGTAAGCCTAACTTAATATATATGGAAAAAACATACAATAGTTATTTACAAACAATAATCTGTCACATATGTGGTGTTTAGCGTACCATCCAAGCATGAAAGTGAAGACCTATTGAAGTATTTTCAAATAATAACTCCGCCAGGGTCATTTTAAAGAAAGCAGAGGAAGGGGCATTACATTACAAGAGTATGAAAAGTCATTTTATTGATACGATAAATAGGAAAATGTAGCTCATGATGCAAACATTACAGTCAAGGATTTATGCAAGTCATGTATTTTCAATGAGTGTTTCAGCAGGTTAAGTAATATCAATTTGAGGAATGTTTTAGTGCCAAGATATTTATTGAGGCACACATGGTAGTTTTGATTGCTTTTCAAAAATGCATAAAACAGAGTTTATTTCCTGGTAATGCATTCAAATTTTTTTAACAAGATATGTGTCCATAGAGAACAGATGCCCCATCATTCCACTGTGTGCTCAAAACTCCACAAACTTCCGATAAATATCTGGAAGCTTTTCGCACCAAAAAGAGAGTTATTTTAGATAAAATTGTCCAATGGACCGGAACGAAACTCATACTAAATCTGCAAGTCATGCAGATAGACTCGCACACTAAAAATCTGGTAAATATCTGCAGGAATTAAGTAAAACTGTAAAGGAAAACTGTTATTGTAGAGAAAATATGTAAGCTCAAGGCCTATAACTGCGCCCAAAATCAATGGACCACAACAAAACTCTTAATTGATCTGTAACTCATGCAGGTAGACTCACATACCAATATTCAGTAAATATCTGAAGGTGTAAAGAAAAACAACTTGATAAAAAGAATGCCTGACAGATGGACAAACAGACAAGCAGACGGAATGTCCGACTGCTATATTCCAACATTAAGGCGACATACAAATAAAAAAACTGATATTCTTTTAAAAGACAATTGTAATTCAACTTAGTAAAACTCTTACACATAAACTGAGCCAGTCACTGGAAAAACGGACCTAATGCATTGCATAAGAAGCATCACAGATTAGGCTGTGCAGTGTGCACAAGCTGATGAGGGTTGATTATTTACGCCTAGAATTTTGTTTAATAAATGCAGAAAATGCGCTGCCCAAGATAAGTGTGTTCAGACTTCACAGGCTAATCTAAGACAACACTTTACACACATGCATTAAGCCTAGTTTTCCCAGAGACCTGCTCTATCTGAGGCCTGCTCTATCTTTATCATGTATACAGTTTATTCAATTATTTTGTTCTTTTACAACCTACTCTAATCAGGACATGTTATTGCACCCACACACTGAATGGCTAACTCCTCATGATGTTCTTTGTGGATTTGGTGAAAAAATGATAATATATAATATATTCACAGGAAATGTATACATTACAACAGCTGTCTAATTGCCCTTGATGTAAATTATACATTGATAATTGCACATGTCTCAAGTTGACATTTGTTATTAAATTGCTGATATATATATGGACAAATTCTGTGTATTTAAAAAGAAATTGCTGTCTATTGACTTTGCTTACATGTGATAAACAATGTTCAACTGGAAAAGCACAAAAAAGATGACTCATTTATGAGATTGGTAAAAAACACCAATCAATATTATTACACATGATTGATCGATTTTAACAGTTTTAAAATTTTGGTTTAAAAGATGGCCATTTAAAAGGTTTCTGCTTAGTGTTTGTAGATTGGGGCTGCATGAATTTGTAAGGCTACATCACCAGAAACATTAGTATCATCTTCTTGTAATGTCTATTACAGTTTACTCAATCCAAATTGTTGCTTTTGTAAGGATTCATCTCCTTATAAGATTTTACAAAGTAAATGTTATTGTAGGTCCATTACAAATGTCTTATATAGCATATTTTAACAATTAAAGGACATATGGCAGGTTGAAACAGAATGTTACACAGTTTGAATTGTATATAATAAATTAATAGCAAGAATACCAACAATATAGATGGAAATGCATCAATGAAACACAAAAATGGAATTTCTAAAAAGCCAGAATAATCTTGAACAAGAAAATAAATAAAAAGAAACAAAAATTGGAATGTCATTTGGTATAACGTAAATTATAGATGTGAAAATAATTAATGCTTGTATTGCACATATTATGAGATTTCTTGGATACTTTGGTCTGAATATATAATCTAAAAACAACAAGAAAAAACTTTAACACCCTATTGCCAATAACAAATGAGCCGCGTCATGCGAAAATGGATCTTATGCCATTTGCAGAAATTGCTTACACTGGTCAGGAGCGATGCTGTCCACTATAAAGTCACACAAACTTATGTGATCTCATCAGCAGATACAGTAGTTCCTATCCAGGCTGGGCTATTGGCCAGGCTGGGCTGGCACTATGCTGGCCGCATATGGAAAAAGACCCATGTTTGCATGATGGTGGTCATTATAACAAAAATATATAGACAACCTTTGCATAAATATAACAAATAACAGATGCACAACCATGCATTGCAAATATCTACAATGGGATTCTTATCCACTAACTCAAAAATCAAATAACATTATCATTAATTTCTCAATATATACACTATCTGTCTGTATTTCTGAATGAACCATACAATAATTTAATTTTTATTAATTTTAATATTTAAAGTAAAAGTTTTGAAATTTATAATGTGCAATTTTTTCAAAATATAATTATATTACCATCTAAGTAAAAAGTATGAAATAACACATAAGTAATTACTAAGCATTGCAGAATTCATGTTTACTGAAAAAACAAAAGCTTTAGAAACAAGAGGTGTGTTTGTGAAACACAATGCCCCCTAGATATTTGACCTTGAAGGATGACCTTGACCTTTTACCACTCAAAATGTGCAGCTCCATGGGATACACATACATGCCAAATATCAAGTTTCTATCTTCAATATTGCAAAAGTTATGACTAAGGTTAAGGTTTTGGGACATAATGACAGATAGAATGGCAGACAGACAGACAGGCCAAAAAGAACATACCCACGATCATTTGATCCGGGGCATAAAAAATGACGATTTTTAGACATTATATAATAAAATATAAATTAAGATGTTTCTTGAATATAAAACCTGGTAACTAGTAAATATATAACAAGTTAACCCAAATGTTCAACATATCATGAACAACCATGTAAATATTGCGCTAATATTATCACTTTCCAAGTACCGACTGCCCTTTTAAGTTACGATCAAACTGGTCTAATGTAGACGGCTTATAGAGGCCCAATTTGATGCCTGTCTTAGCTCGATTTTGATTCACATGTTTCACGGGGAATGGATTGAACGCCTTCTTCTGTGGCAGCTGAGATTTCCGCAAATGAGATTCAATAGACGAAGCATTGGAGGAGGAGGCTGCCACCATGGAGCGTTTGTTGATGTAGTATTGCTGGAAGGACAGGTTGCACTTGGAGTCTGGACTGAACACATCAGGGAGGTTGGCTTGACAGCTGTTGCTATGGGAACTAATGTGGCCATGGGAACTGTCAGACACTGAAGACCGTTTGGAATGAGAGCTATCAGACCTAGGAATCTTGATCTTTAGGCCAATAGGCTTCGGGTATTCTGCTTGCAATACCTTGCTTGTATCTGTTTTATTTTCTTTGACAGTGTCATAGTCGGCAGTGAGGTTATTCTCAGAGATTTTGGCTTCTGTGGAACTTACCCGGCTATCACAAATTACACCTGATTCATCACGGTCATTTGAGCACCCAAGAACTTCCGCTTCATTAAAATTGGATTTTACTTCATCAGCACCACTGACAATTAAATGCTCCATAGACAAACACATAGCACCATTAGATTTCTCACCTGCCAAATCACACCCAACCTTTTCCTCAGCTTCAACGTGGCCACTCGGATCACAACTCCAGCTCTTGTTAATATCCGAACACACAGTCAAGGTCTCCTCTGACACAGACTTCAAGTCCAAATCTAGATCCACACTTCTCCCATGCAGCACTGCCATGTGCTGAGGTGAACTCTCTGCAGAGGACACAGACACAGACGATGAACACATGGAGGTGCCGAGACCAGAGTCGTTGTGCCTCAGAGGACTGTGGGTGGGCTTTACATCAGACCGAGAGATTTCCTCTAGTTCTGCATCAGATTCACACAACTCCTTAAAGTCACTCCTCAAGTCTAGTTCAGTATTTTCAACTGACAAGCTTTTCAAGCCAGGTCTTTCAATATCAACTTGAATATTGGCAGTTTGTCCACATTCTTCTGTGTCCAAGGAATGAACTAATGCATCTGATTTACTTGAGTATATTTCTGTGTCTTTATTGGAGATGGCAATATTTTTACCGTTTTCTTGTTGCTTTTTGATAGCCATATCAGCTGCACATGCTTTTGTCACCTGCTTCTGACTTGGAGGTGTGACATCCCTTTCTATTGTCTGCTTGGCGGGAGATTTCTGACTCCACTTAAAGTCACCTGTCTTAAAGGGCTGAAATTTTCAAGGGAATAAAGTCATAAAACTGCAAGATATTACAAGGTTAACGTGCTCCAACCACTAATATTTTTATACTAGCTATGTAGCTATGTGTGAAGGAGAATAATCCCATTTTAAATAGGACAAGTATACATTGAAGATTAATCTCCCTTTGCAGGTATTTCTGTTTTTATTTTAAAATTAAACAATCACGTATTAATCATCAAGAAGAAATATCCCATACATTTTGTTTTATTTGACAATACAAATAAAAGTATCATCACATTTGCAATTCCTAATTGACGGTACTTAGTTACTGATCACTGAGGGGACAATTTTGAACTAAGAAGTGTGTAAGTTGTATAAAGTATAAAATACATGAAGCAATATGGCACTTAGGCTCTCTGAAAAGTTAAGGCCATAGCCTTTAAATCCATAGTACCCTGGTTCAAATACTTTTTTTGTTTAATTATGTTCTAGATCTAATGCTCTAGCTCTATAATTTGATGTTTAAATCTATTAATTTAATGACAAACTTCAAAAATGAGAAAAGCTGTGATCAATGCTATAAAATAATATGTAAATGAGTAATTGAAACAGACCCACATGACTAAGTAGGCTTAACATTTACTAGAATCTTTGATAAAAAGTTACTTTTTAAAATATATAAAACGTCTACCTGTGCATGTCTGTGCCCCTGTTCTGACACTGGCCCTACAGGTGTGAGGTTAGGGTACATGTTAGAGATACTTGGCCCCGCAGCCACAAAGCGGTTCCTGCCCCTGAGATCCTGCTTGTTGACAAACAGGTGGTTCATGGCGACTGGGGTCTCTATGGTGGGCACTATAGGACGGGCCTTGGAGGTGTGCTGTCTAGCAGTGGCAGCTGAAAGAAAGAAGCCACTTGATTTTTCATTGATGTTTATCATGTCCTAGACTCTAATTGTATTTAGTCATTTTCAGGTATTCAGGAATGTGTCTTTCCAAGAAAGATTCGTGTTTATGTTTTATAGCTGTTATACTGTCATACTTATGACCACTACAACTAGTTACCATTGATAAGGATATGAGCCTGGTTCTGCCTGTGCCTCAGCCGTTCGTACTGTTTCTTTAGGGCGCCGATATCTGTGGACATTCTCTCCATGTAGGCTGGCACTATCCCCGCCTCGCTGCCCCCCATTCCATACGCTCCAGGGCCCAGGGAGGAAATATCTGGCAGGCTGACAGTCCTTTGATCTCCTTCCAGACCTGCTGAGGAATGTGGGATAGGTACCAGAACTGATACAATAATTCAACCCTTTAATAAAATTGTAAACACAGAATGTTTTGCTAAAATATCTCCTAAAGGAGCAGGCGTCTGTCTACCTATGCAGCCCTTATAGGCCTGAATCGATACATGATGGATACAAGGATCATGTAACAGCACATACAAATCACTTTTAAACTACATGCACTGGTATAATCATTACCTATGTTGCTTGAAATAAGTATAACTAATTATTGGTCAGAAAGTAAACAAGTTTGCATTCTACCCATATGTCTGTAAGAACCTGCAGCAGCTGTTGGAATGAGCTCCTAATACCCTGTTGCAAGTAGTATTCTCCAGACATAAGCACAAGCCTTTATTTCACACATACTGCTCTGCCTTTATGTGTGCTAGAGATTGTAGCAGCTATAAGAACAAGAAACTGTCGGAGACGGGTGATGCTCCCCAAAGGTTTTTTTTGTCACAATATTGCACTATATATTCAGATAAAAGGAAACGTCTAGTAGTTGGGGGGACAAGAATTGCACTATAAATACATTTAATGGAAAATTTCAAAGGGCCATAACTCTGTGAAAAATCATCCGTTCAGAACCCCCTGATAATATGCACATCTCCTCATGGTAGTGAAGCTTCCCATAAAGTTTCATTGTGCACGGACGGACACACACACACAGACAGACGAAGCGGCAACTATATGCTCCCCCCAAAAATATTTTGGGGGAGCATAATGAACCCAGTGCAGCTAGAAACATTCCCCAGACATGAGCCAAATGCATGTTCAACATACAATTCTCTACCTTTATGTAAGCTGGAGCTAGACAAAGCTGTTGGAATGAACCAACACTATGCATCAGCATTACATGTTCTTAGGACAGAAGCATAAGAAATATTTCAATATAGTTTTGTCTACTACAGCTAGACACAGCTATTTGAATGAACCCAGTGAAACAAATGATATTTTCACAGACATAATCCAACTGCATGTTCTATACATATTTCTCTACCTTTATGTTTGCCAGATGCAGCTGTTGGAATGAAACCTGTGAAACAGGTGATGTTCTCCATCTCCTCCTCCTCAAGGTCATCCTCGTCGCTAGGCAACGCTGCCCCGTTGGCCCCCACTGACCTCTTGGTTGCTGGGGTGAAAGGTCGGATGTTGTATGTGTACTTTTCACGTAGCTCTGTCAGATTTTGCAGTGGGAATGGGGCGATAGAGTAGATGCTCTGAAATAAAGCAGACATAAGAGAATATTATTCAAAGAGCACCAGAAGGATAGAAACTTTATTGTGGCACGCGGTCCTTTATTAATGGCAAGGAATCATAGCCAAACAGTGTAAACAGAACCAAACACAACATACAATACTTATTTTTGCAACAAACTAACACATGAATAAAACTGGTTTCACAACCTTGAATAGCATATGAAAACCAATCAGGGTCAAAACAAGTTTTAGGTAAGACAAAGCTACATTTAAATTGTTTACGTGGAAAATATGTATAGCATCAATAGCAAATATGTCAGTCAAGATGCCTCAACAGTGACAGTTACAATTTAAGAAAGATATATGTAATCAGATTATCTATATGTTTTTATAGTAAGATTTACTACAGTCTCTGCAACCTTATGTGCGTAATTGTAAAAGAACATCTTTTACAAAAATATCAAATTGTGTGACTGACCAATGGGAACAATGTTCAGGAGCAACTTCAAATGTCAATTTCAAGGTTCATGCACAACACCATTGTACATCTATACACCAGACATGTTATAGCCATACCTTGATCATGACGTCTACATCCAGTAGGTTTCCCTCCACCATTTCCTGGGTGATATCCCCCATCAATGTGTAGAACTGGTCCGCTGAACCCACCTGTAGGATACGGCTGAAAGACAGATGACAAATAGTTTAACAAGAGCACCACATAGCGGGTGCCAACACTCGGCTGTGGGTGCAGTTTTGAATAAATGAAAGCTCATCATAAGTGACCTTGACCTTTGACCTAGTGACCCAAAAATGGGTGTGGCGTGTAGAACTCATCAAGGTGCATTTACATATTAAGTTTCAAACTTGTATGTGGAAGCACTTTGATTTTAGAACCTATGTTAAGGTTTTAGCACGACACGGACGGCGGACGCCGGATGGCAGACGACGAGCTGGCTTTGACAATACCTCGGGTTTTCTACGAAAACAGCCGAGCTAATAAAATAAGTTACGCATCAGGGTTTCATGCATGCGTGAAAAGGGAAGTCCCAGAAAAGCCTGTTTAGTCTGCACAGGCTAATCAGGGACAACACTTTCAGCCTAAACAGAATTTTTGCTAAGAAAATACTTCCTCTAAATAAACAAGAGCACCGCATAACGGGTTCCCACTCGGCTACGGGTGCAGTTTTGAATAAATGAAAGCTTGACAGAATAAATTTTTTTTTAAGGTCACAACAACCTTGACCTTTGACCTAGTGACTCAAAAATTGGTGTGGCGTGTAGAACTCATCACGGTGCATCTACATATGAAGTTTCAAAGTTGTAGGTGGAAGCAATTTGATTTTAGAGCCAATGTTCAAAACCTTAACAAAATGTTAAGGTTTTAGCACGACGCCGACGTTGAACGACACGACGAGCTGGCTATGACAATACCACGGGTTTTCTCCGAAAACGCCGAGTTAAAAATACAATTAAAGCTACAAGTGTCGTACTGCGGACTGCACAACAGGCTTATTTAGTACGACACTTAAGGCACATGCATAAAAAAGAAATTCTGGCTATGTTATTTTCCAGTGTAAAGTATACAACTTTCTTTATATTCATGCTTGCAACTTATACAATGATCGGACATAAACAAAGAAACTGGAATGAGTCAAAGACACTAATGCCCCCACAACACATTTTTAGACACTGACAAACCCCTGTCTATTCCACAGTAGACAAAAAGATGAATGCCATAAATCAGTCAAAACTAGTTAGAACCTTCCTAGCTTTAAAATCATCTACACATTAATATTTTCTAACTGTAACAGTTTGAGCTAGATCCACCCTCTAGTTAAAGGGGAGTTAAAACCCCAAGGTTCTGACAACTATATATTTGTATAGTTGAACTAAAAATGTGTCACATCTGACACTGATGACCACAAAACACAATCATCATGTTTGCAACCAGACATATCACATATCTTTCATCACCTGACAAAATGACCAGAAGGACATGTATGAAATAGAATATATGTAATCTTTATATAGTATAAGTTAAGGACATGTATGAAATAGAATGTATGTAATCTTTATATAGTATATGTGCACTTTAAGCAAAAAATTTACAAATTACAACAAGAAACTAGATTTTGAAAAAGTAAAAACCATATTCACTTGAATTTAATTACATTTGAAGCAAGGTCTGAATGAAAGCTACTTACACACAAATTACAGCACAGCACCTTCATCCAAATAACATTTATGTCAGTTATTGTGAAATAAAACTTCTAATTAGAAATTACTTTAACCCAACTGAATCCAACTTAACGTATAACTGAATGTATAGGTGCCAGTATTTGGTGAATAGACAAGTTAACAAAACAGCCAAACAATCAACTGATGTGACCTTCACTCTGGAAAGCACAGCAAGTCTATTTTTGTTGTCATGTTTTATTACAAATAAGGACCAATTTTTAGGTTGTGAGAGCTTTTAATGTCTGAATTGAGTATGAGAAATCTTTTACCCTAATAATTATTTAATCTTTATTTATTTTCATATTGAGCAATGGAATGTGAACATTTTGTTTATAATATTTGACAGACCAAGATGGAAAAAGGAAATTCATGTTTACTTTCCAGCTAATAAACATTGTGTTTCATATCTCCTTTATTTGACAATAGCAAATACTGCCAGCCGATTTCTTTAATACCTGGAGAGTTTTCCCCAGATGACCAGTGCAGTCCTCAGGAGGATTTCTGAGCCATCCAGCAGTATGGAGTCCCAGACTCGCAGCACTGTGGTCTTGGGAAGACAGGTCGCAAACAAGGTTAGAAACCACTGCATCGTGAAAACATTGGTCAGTGGGGGCTCGTAACATCCACCTGAAGAAAGAAAAAACGTAATAAAGAAAATCTTTCTTTTTGTATTGTATATTAATTTAAAAAAAAAATGCAGTCCTACATATCAGCCTTTTACTTTTCAACTTCTATTTACCTTTCTTTTTTTATAATCATTTCTTCTTTAACACTTTACCACTTAGATACGTATTTTGACGCATTTGTGGTCCCTAAGAAATTAAAATTTAATTAAACACCTTTCTTACTAGATTCAAGTTTTTAAGGCTTAATTTCCAACCCTGAGATACTGATGAGCAGCAAACAGCATAAAATCTGACCAGACTCCAAGTTACTCGCAATCTGTTCTGGTTTTATGCTGGTTGCAAAAGCCATTTTAATTTTGCGTCTGATGGGGAAAAGGGTTATATCATCTCGTGTTGTATTTCTTCTTCTCACTCTTACTACTTTAAAAACAATGAATGCTATAAATTATATAATAAATTAGTATTGATCTGTGTCATACCTGAAGGCTGGTCCAGTGCATGTTGCAGATAGTCAAGATGTCGTGACAGTTTAGGGAAGATCTTGAGCAAGTCTCTGAACACTGCCATGTCCACAGAGAGGGCGCGCAGGTTGTTGGCAAAGTAACCCTGAGGCAGCACATGGTCTATCAGGAATATCATCACCTGACGGAATAAAACAGTAAGAACATTGTTATTAACACCTGAATATCAATGCGCACCTTGGTCTATCAGGAATATCATCACCTGACGGAATATAACAGTAAGAACATTGTTATTAACACCTGAATATCAATGCGCACCTTGGTCTATCAGGAATATCATCACCTGACGGAATATAACAGTAAGAACATTGTTATTAACACCTGAATATCAATGCGCACCTTGGTCTATCAGGAATATCATCATCTGGGAAGAAGAAATATCATCACATTTGTACTAAACTTGCGTATCATCATTGTGTGTGGCTTTTCACAGGAATTTGATCAGCTGAGGGAGAGAACTGTACCAGCATTGTTATTAAAACCTGAATATAAATGTGCGCCATGGTCTATGAAAGGAATATCATCACCAAAGGAAGACAGTGGATCTTATGCACAAGATTTTCTTACTAAAACTGACATTTCATTTAAATTTTAAAGGTATCATAATCAAATGTGAACACTGCACACATTTTTCAAAGTAAATTGTCAATTATCCAAATGCACATACTATTAAGTATTTGACAATAGAACCTTTAATGCTTAAAAAACTGTATGCATTTCTTTCAATAATTAAAGCATATCAACAGAATAATTATCATCATCCCAAGTGTCTAGTCAATTTGACAAAACATGTGCTATGAACTTCTTTTATATATATTTGTATGTGGTAGCAGACTTATGGACTTGGGTAATGATGTGTAATATTTACTGCTTTTGCTATGTATTGGCTTTGCTTGATATGGTAACGGATAAAATAAGTAAGACAACTTTGAAATTGATCTAATATTGTCATTAATTTATTACCTCCCCTGGAAAAATTATCAAACTGAATGTAGTTATCAAACTGAATGTATATATCAAGGGATAGCATTAAGATACATGTTAAAATAAATTAAATATTTTTCTACAAAGCAACAAACACAAAAGAGGGCTCTTAATGTATTCTGAAAATATGTTTATACGTCTGCAAGAATGTTGAAAGTATTTTCTAAAGACATTTGCTATTAAATAAGCATTGGAATAAATGTGTCCATTAATCTTAGCCTATTTATCTGTATAAGTCTTATACAATAAAACTAAATTCTGCTTAATAATACTGCATGTTTCCTATACATTATACAACAAATGGCACTAATGCCTGTCATGTGAAGGCTTCAATCACAACAAAGAGCATTAACATATAAGTTCAGAGCATAATTTTCTAAATAAAGGGCCATGACGGTCCTAAGGTGCTCACCTAGGTTTTAGGTACACCAATTGTCAACAACTTGCGCAGGTAACTTCGTCTGTTAACCAATGTGACCCAGATTTTAACTAGTTATTGTCAAAATAAACATTCTGGTTGTATCAAGCTTGAGTTATACATGAGGTCGCTACAGTGGTAACAAGGTGTTTTTTTCTAAGAGCTGACATGGTAACCTTGGTTTTGGATGCACATCACCAAGATTTAAACCCAGCATAAATAGTTTAAAAAACATTATGAAAGAGTTTCATCAAGATTTAGTCAGAAATGAGGCCTCTAAAATGGTATGGTTGTTCAAAGATTTGAAATGGTGACCTAGTTTAATGATGCACATGAGACTGATTAAACTCAGTCTAGATCTAGTCAAGATAAACATTTTGACCAAGTTTAATAAAATTTGAGTAAGAAGTGTGCCCTCAAGAGCAGTTAAAGTTTTCCAAGATTTGAAAAGATGACCTGTTTTTTGTATGCACATGCACCAGATCCAAACCAAGCCAAGATTGACAAGATAAGAACTTGAATAAAGTTACATCAAGAATGAATAAAACAATTAAACCTCTAGAGTTAAAATGAGCTTAAAATTTGATTTAGTTTCTTAGATTTGTTCTGATGACCTTGTGTTTTGACGCACAAGACCCAGATTCTAGCTCTTGGCCTATTTAATATAAACATTAATATTTTGACTCTGTTTCAAAAAGATTGAGTCATTAATCCCACCTAGAGAGTTATAAGAAGTGTTTTTCTAACATTTGACCTGGTGATCTAGTATTTGCACGTATCAGACCCAGATTCAAACTTCGCCTACATGTTATCAAGATTTAACAAAATTGTGGCCTCTACAACTTAAACAAGAGCACCTCATAACGGGTGCCACGCTCGGCTGGGAAAGCTTGTCAGAATTTTTTTTTTGGGGGGGGGGGGGGTCACAGTGACCTTGATCTTTGACCTAGTGACCCAAAATGGGTGTGGCGTGTAGAACTCATCAAGGTGCATCTACATATGATGTTTCAAAGTTGTAGGTGGAAGCACTTTGATTTTAGAGCGAATGTTAAGGTTTATGTTAGAGTTTTATATAAGAGGTCACAGTGACCTTGACCTTTGACCTAGTGACCCAAAAATGGGTGTGGCTATAGAACTCATGAAGCTGCATCTACATATGAAGTTTCAAAGTTGTAGGTGGAAGCACTTTGATTTTAGAGCCTATGTTAAAGTTTGATATTAGAGGTCACAGTGACCTTGACCTTTGACCTAGTGACCCAAAAATGGGTGTTGCATGTAGAACTCATCAAGGTGCATGTACATATGAAGTTTAAAGTTGTAAGTGGAAGCACTTTGATTTAAGAGCCAATGTTAAGGTTTTAGCACGACGCCTACGTCAGACGAGCTGGCTATGACAATAGCTTGTGGTTTTCTCCAAAAACAGCCTCGCTAAAAACTAATGGTTGATGACCCAATGACACACATCACAAGACATACAGTGGTCACAATGGGCACCAGGTGACATATACAAGTTTGAAACAAGGATAAATCATCATGTTTAATTCATGAGCGTCTTTAACCAAACTATACAGCATTACAGGGATAAAGTAAAAATGAGATGCAGAGAAATTTATGCATCAAGTTGCAGCATAATAATTAAATTAAATTTAGAAATTAAATATTAATCAGCATATGGCAAGACATCCTGACCTCCTAAAGCTGTTTTGGCACCCGAATGTAAGACATATATTTTAAATCCCTTTAATACTTTACAGATTACAAGGAGAGGGACACACAGATGGACAATGTGATAACTATGTGCTGCTTAAGGTCATTATTGAGGGTTTTAGACATTGAAAGTATGATAAAAATGTGGGCTTCAAAATTACTATCTTATGTAGTCTCATAGAACATTTCACTTCTCTTACATTCCTTTTTCAATGTATTTTTTTTATCCCTATTAACAATCAGTCAGTGGATAAGGAGGTTTCATTCTGATAAATAGGCAGCTCCAGCAAGAAATGAGATCAATTTGTCCATCCCAGTACCAATAGGCAATCATCATTTATCTTCATTTCTCTCCTCTGAAGAGCTAAGCAAGCCTATGGAGTATCTGCGACACATTGATTACAGTACATAAGACTGTGTTCTGTTGGCACACTACATGGTTGATAGTGCGACACATTGATTACAGTACATAAGACTGTGTTCTGTTGGCACACTACATGGTTGGTAGCTTCTATTCCTTTCAGTTTAGCTCAGATATGTTGTATTTTTTACACATAGAATATAACGACAGTCAATTATTCAAATGCATATGTAACAATAGGGCGGCATGTGCGAAATCATTTGAACAGCGTCATGCCAAGCTACCCTGTCCACTATAAAGTCATGCAAGGTTTCGTGTTCTCATTAGCAGACAGGGTGTATAATATTAATGTATCACTATTGCTTGGAACTTATTTATGTCCTCAATACAGAGTTGTCATTTACCACAACAAACAAATAAAAATCACAAAATAATAAGGAAATACTCGAGAAACAAGGGTTTATTTCAGCTCAATATTGCCCATGGATTACAAGCACACAAAGTTCAATGGAAACTGCCTAACTGAGATGTATTTTATGCTGGAATGAACTTTCTGTAATGCAAATGTCGCAAACTCTGATCCTGAAAGAGACACTATTTATTTCCCTGTATTGCAGTGACATCGTTAACCATCAGTAAACTTAAAAAAAAGGTCATTCAGTGTCCATATGAACAAAATGTACAAACTAAGGAAAACCAGGACTTTGCCTATGGGAGATGAAAGAACACATTACCCTGATGGCACTCATATGACTGTGCATTGTTGTCACTGTCAATAATTTGTCTTTCAGTGGTATTTACTGGGGTTCCTCAGTTAATATCTTCAGAACATGCGCATGGAAATTATTGTCTGAAGATGTTAATCAAACTAGAGCGTTGTCACAAACTTGAACAGTACCTCCACGGGGATTTGTCACATATGTTGAAGTGCAAATTAAAAAGTCTACATATATAACTTATATAACATCTTGTAGTTTCAATTGCCTGAAAGATACTAATCAAATGTATGTTTTTGTATCAATGAGGAATAACTCACAAACTACCATAATTCATTTCAAATAGTTGGACTCTTTATAATTGGTGCTTCAATCGGTGCTTGATACCTAAAGATCCAAAAGATCTATGGCTGAATTATTCATAAAACATGGACTAGATTAAGATCAAGTATCATTGATCAGTTCAAAGGAAGTTCAAACAGACATTGATAAACATGTAACCCGGGAATCAATAAATGGAAATACATGTAAGCATTTTTATTAGGAATTTATTATAAAGGCAATTGATAACAATTGATATTTTCTTTTATAAGGTATAACAAAATTATGAATTATAAATGAGGCATATCATTGGTTCTTTGTCCCACTCAGCTCTGAAATTCAACCTATGAAAACACATAATATACAAGAGGGCCAAGATGGCCCTAGTTCGCTCACCTGAGAGGAGTCGGTTCATGCAATCTTTAACTAATGTCAAACAAGACCTAGATATTGACCAGACAAACATCATGGTCAAGTTTCATCATTATTGAATCAAAACTCTGGCGTAGGGAGTGTTTTTTTGTTTTTGTAAGATTTGAAATGGTGACCTATATTTTGAGTTGACCCCCCAAACATCAAACTTTTCTTACAAGGATTTTGTATAATAAAATGAAAATTTGGACAATCTTAGGGCAATAATTATGGCATTAATTATGTGATTTTGCTCATCATCAAACTTAACTGAGATCTTTCAGCAACTTTGATAAAGAATGCTTGAGAAATGTGAATGCTAGAGTGTTTACAAACCAAATGTGGACGGACGGACAGCGGACAAAGACCAATCCTTAAACCTCACCTCAGCAATCAGGTGAGCTAAAAAGTGTGTTTCACCGATCTCAATAAAACCAATGTATTGACTAAGTTTCAGGATGATTAGGGAAAAAATGTGACTTCTAGAGTGTTCACAAGCTTTTTTTTACTATATAAATATAAGAAAACTGCCCCCCCCCCCGGCAGTCATGTTATTCAACTGACCGGAACCATTTGCCAACTCAACTATTGTATCAAGGAAACAATTGTTCTGACCAAATTTCATGAAAATTGGGCAAAAAATGTGACTTCTAGAGTGTTCACATGTTTTCACTATATACATATAGAGAAAAATGCCCCACCCACTGGCAGCCATGTTTTTTCACCGATCTGGACCATTGTCGAACTCGTCCGACATATCAATAAAACCAATGTTTTGATAAACTTTCATGATGATTGGGCAAAAATTGTGACTTCTAGAGTGTTTACAAGGTTTCTCTGTAGCCATATAAGGAAAACTACCACTGGCGGCCATGTTTTTTAATGGACCGGAACCACTTTTGAACTCAACCAATTTATCATTAACACAGACATACAGACCAAGTTACATGAAGATTGGGCATTAAATGTGACTTCTACAGTGTTAACAAGCTTTTTCTGTTTTTTTGACCTAGTGACCTAGTTTTTGACCTAACATGGCCCAGTTTCAAACTCGATCGAGATTTCATTGGGACAAATCTTCTGACCAAGTTTCATGAAGATCGGAAAATAAATGTGGCCTCTAGAGTGTCTACGAACAAATGTGGACAGACGGACAATGGACAAAGACCAGTCACAAAAGCTCACCTGAGCAATCAGGTGAGCTAAAAACAAAAGCTGTCACCATAGGATGACATATGCCCCCTATAAACGCTTTGATAGAATTTATAGCATCTTTCGAAACCTAAAGGCAGATTTAGAAACCTAAACGCGGACCCTAAGTTCAAGGTCAAGGTCACAGGAGTGAAAATTTGTGTGCGTATGGAAAGGACTTGTCCATATAAACATGCATACCAAATATGAAGGTTATATCTCAAGGGACATAGAAGTTATGAGCATTTTTCGAAACCTAAACGCAGATTTCGAAACCTAAACGCGGACTCTTAGTTCATGGTCAAGGTCACAGGGGTAAAAAATTGTGTGTGTAAGGAAAGGCCTTGTCCATATACACATGCATACCAAATATGAAAGTTATATCTCAAGGGACATAGAAGTTATGAGCATTTTTCGAAACCTAAACACAGATTTTGAAACCTAAACGCGGACCCCAAGTTCAACGTCAAGGTCACAGGGGGAAAAATTTGTGTGCCTATGGAAAGGCCTTGTCCATATTCACATGCATACCAAATATGAAGGTTATATCTCAAGGGACATAGAAGTTATGAGCATTTTTCAAAACCTAAAAGCAGATTTCGAAACCTAAACGTGGACCCTAAGTTCAAGGTCAAGGTCACAGGGGAAAAAAAATGTGTGCGTATGGAAAGGCCTTGTCCATATACACATGAATACCAAATATGAAGGTTATATCTCAAGGGACATAGAAGTTATGAGAATTTTCGAAACCTAAACGCAGATTTCGAAACCTAAACGCGGACTCTTAGTTCAAGGTCAATGTCACAGGGGTAAAAAATTGTGTGTGTATGGAAAGGCCTTGTCCATATACACATGCATACCAAATAGGAAGGTTATATCTCAAGGGACATAGAAGTTATGAGCAATTTTGGAAACCTAAATGCAAAGTGTTATTTCATCTTCAATGGCTTTGTTATCATTTGTGTGTGTTTCATGTAATTGTTTTTCGAGTGTTTCAATGATTTTGATAGTTTCAGTTTCAAGTTTGTGTGTTTCTTTTTGTTTAAATGATGTGTATCTAATTGTTGTGTAACATATATTTCCTTTAATTACTTCCCACAATGTGTTTGGGTTCGCATCTTTATTATTTTGAACTGTATTGAATATTTCTTGTTTTATTTGCGTTTGATATTGTGTATCTAATAAGATGCTGTTATTTATTTTCAATAATGTATTGATCACGGGAATGAAAAGTGTCTTGCATATCTACACTTCACTTCACTTGGTGATGACATATACATATATTGATAGTATAATCAAGGAGATTGAAACATGTAAAAGTAGTTTGCTCAACAATCTAATAACATTTTTTGCATATCAGGAAAGTGTGGATAACAGCATGTGAAAATTATGTCTTGCACATCTACACTTTTACTTAAATTGATTAAGAAATGTTGTAGTAGTTTTCTTAACAACTGTATTCATAAAAATGCTTTAAGGGCATATAACTCAGGAACATGTTGATCACTGAACATGTGAATAGTGTCTTGCACATCTACCCTTCCTGATCATGACAGAATTCAAGCTAATTTAATAGCTTGATAAATGAAAAAGTTTGCGCCTCAAATTTTTTAACTTTTTAAGCAGACTGACCAACCAACCGTGACTTCTAAATATCCAATGTCAACTTGTTTGGATTATACATAAATACAGTTTTTATTTGATTTTGGGCTTGTAAAAATCATAAGGCAAGAGGCTTGCTAGTAATTTTCAAAATGCCACTTCTGAAGACTGATAGTGGGGTCCCAAAGGAAATCAATGTTCATCAAATTATCAGCACTTTTCATGTTTCAGCAGAGAACTATATAATTCAATATATATGCATCAACTGTTCATCATTGTTCCTCAATTGTGATATATATAGTAAGAGAGTTTTCCAAACATATTAAACATGTTTTACTTCAGAAGAACTCTAGTAATCATTCTTGTAAATCAAGATGTATTTCTGTTGAGAATAATGACAAGAAAAAAATATTTGCCACAAACACAATTGGAAATATAAGAACAGCACTCTTCATCACAGCTTAACAGCATGGTTATATTATCACATTGTGCCTTATGTTAAACGTCTGTTACCATCCCTGGAGATATCACAAGGGGATCTATTATAAATATTGACTACTGTTCAAGAAGAAATGTGATTAACCATACATCAAAATAAAGTTTTCCTCTGAAAATCTAGGGACCCACCACAAGTAGGAGAGCGTTAACAAGCACGCCTCTGTTTTTTGGCACCTTCCTACACAACAGATATTTGGTAGATTTGGTGTTGTGTTTGTTGTCTTGTTTATATACCAGTACTAAGTGAAGCGAAAAACAGTTCATATCACTGCCACTTAATTTGAGGATCTATTTAGTATTTTTGTTCACATTTAACTTTCAGTTTGTACCATAATTTTTCATAGTGCAACTGTTTTTTTAAATAAATAATTAGATTTACACCAACACTGACTTTAAAGTTTGATGAAAAAGGTTGGCCAAAACCTGTTTCATTTTGAGATGCTGAGTTCTGTTTTTGTGTAAGCACATTTCGCAGTATCATTTTTGAACATTAGAAGACATATATTGTTTCCCAATTATATTTAATGTGAATATTCTATAAGTTGAATTTTTTACTTCAGGTCGATACTGTTACATTTCATTACAATGGCCATGACACATGACATTGTGGCATTACGACCTAAATTTTTATTATTATTTCATGTCATAATGCACCATGGACACAAATAACAAATAAAAGCTCTTCCAGCCAAAATTGACTATGTGTTGAGGTATTTCATAAACATGAACATTTGCCCTTTTTCAGAATCAACCATGCAGGAGCACCGTGTGAGTGACATTATAAAATAATACCTGGGTTATGTCTCTATTTTGAAGTACAATCAAGATGGGGTATTCCCAATGAACCCCGCTTGAATCATATAATGCCATGTGCCCGCATCAAGCTATGTTCTAATTTTATTATAACAGTTAGTTTGTATTGTTTTCATCATTTTACATGCTAAATTTTCGAATAGTGGACTAGTGAGTACTTCTTTCCAAATTTAGCTAAAAGATTCTGAATAAATTGACCTTTTTTTAATATCTGATTTTTTCCTAAAGAAAGAAAAGAAAATCTTTTTATAAAAAAAACTGGCCTAGTGGTATTTAAAACATGCATTTTAGTACCATAATTTGTTATTGTTGGGTCCTATCATATTTTGTAAATATGTTTATTTATGAATGGCCATGTTGATAGTGAATTTACATAGCTTAAATAACAGCTTTTAAAAACAAGGGCAAGGACTTACACAATAAATAGATAACAAGCTATCTGAAACTTCACAATACAAAATATGTTTAAAAAACTGAGATGGTTCATGATTTCTTATTGATAGTTTTGCATTTAGAAACAGTCTCTTATTAAAAATAACATTAAACACATTACCATTAAGCTTTCCTGATCTGGATTGAAGTTCTTTTGAATTAGACATCAGTACAAAAAGGAGATTAAACCTATATGTTGTTGTATTTTTTTCGCAGATAATATCGTTTCGGAAGAATAAAAACACAGCAATAAATAGTAATTTATAATACAGGAATCGTTAAGTTTTCTATTTTTGTATTTAATAGAGATGAAAAACTTTTAATGGCAAATATATTACATTTATGATGGTTATTTTTGGAGATAGAAGTAAAACAATTGTCTTTGGCATTTACTTTTGTATTTGGATTTAATATCATGGCAAACAAAATCAGACATTAAAATGGATTAATGACTCAACCATTTCTTGACAGGCATAATATCTTGTTTCTTCAAACCAGAACATGATTTAATTCATTTGTCTTCCATTTTAGGAGAAAACTAATTCCTTTGAATCAATAAGCTGGAGTTTGAAAGGAATGTTTTACCCAAAGACCTCTAAGATAGAAAAGCAAAATAACATGCCAGAAAGATCAATGCTTTATATAGCATATCTCTTTGTAAATTGGGAAAAGATTGCGTGCAAGAATTTCTGTTTCTGAGTAAAGACAGCAAACATAGTTTGACATGGGTTCCTTTGTTTTAGAAACAATACATACAAATGAAATGAATAGTTATGCAGCTGTTTCTGTCAACAAGGTCTGTTTGTAAAACATGCATGCCCCCCATATGGGCTGTCAGTTGTAGTGGCAGCCATTGTGTGAATACGTTTTTTGTCACTGTGACCTTGACCTTTGACCTAGTGACCTGAAAATCAAAAGGGGTCATCTGCGAGTCATAATCAATGTATCTATGAAGTTTCATAATCCTAGGCATAAGCGTTCTTGAGTTATCATCCGGAAACCATTTTAATGGTTCGAGTCACCATGACCTTGACCTTTGACCTAGTGACCTGAAAATTAATAGGGGTCATCTGCCAGTCATGATCAATGTACCTATGAAGTTTCATGATCTTAGGCGTTAGCATTCTTGAGTTATCATCCGGAAAATATTTTTTATGTGTCGAGTCACCGTGACCTTGACCTTTGACCTAGTTACCTGAAAATCAATAGGGGTCATCTGCAAGTCATGATCAATGTACCTGGGTCATCTGCAAGTCATGATCAATGTACCTATGAAGTTTCATGATCCTATCATCCGGTAACCATTTTACTGGTTCGGGTCGCCATGACCTTGACCTTTGACCTAGTGACCTGAAAATCAATAGGGGTAATCTGCGAGTCATGATCAATGTACCTATGAAGTGTCATGATCCTAGGCGTAAGCATTCTTGAGTTATCATCCGGAAACCATTCTGTGGACGAACCGACGGACGGACCGACCAACATGTGTAAAACAATATACCCCCTCTTCTTCGAAGGTGGCACAAATATTACATTAATTAATCATATATTAGGTAACTTTACTTCTATGTTGTGCCTTCTATCAATTGCTTAGCTCAGTACAAAATCACTCTCGTAACTTGGTAAAATGAACAAGAAACAGTATCTGTTGACTTGCCTTTTCATACTGTTTTAGCCTTTTGTTTTCATAGAATTATTCAACATTATTCTCTGAATTAGTATATTGTCAATCAGTTTCTAAATTAAAAAAGGTATGGTAATTTTGTTGCATCACCGTGTCTTTGAGAAAACTATCCAGTTTAAATTGACATTAAGATAAAATGCTTAAAAATTAAAGATGCTCGCATAATAAAGTTGTTATTTTCTCCTGACATTTCAATTAACCTTTTCATAGAAATACCAAAGGCTGTTTAGGCCTAACAGGCTTAGTTGCCCACTCAAGACAGACAACATGTCAATAATACAAATGGGGACTTGTGCCAGCATGAACAGTAACATGAAACACTGGATGTTTCTACTGTTCAATGCATTAAAGTCAGGGGTTTTTTTTGGCCCGATTTTATAGCCTAAATTCGGCTATGTACCAATTCCCAAAAAGTATACTTTTATCCCAAAATGTGGCAAAAAATTCCCAATTTCCAAACAAAAAAATTATTATAAAAAAAATTATTATATGATTTTGTTCTTTTAATTTGAATGATTATAAAGAGTTTTATCAAATTTAATATTTCCCCAATCAGAGGACTTTTGGTGTGAAAAAAAGGCTAATGAATTTATTTTTCCAATTTCATGAAAATGCCGATAAAATTCCCAATTCCAATTCCATGGGCTATCTTCCCAAAAAGTGGGAAAAAAACCTGAAAGTTGAAATCTATAAGGGGAATTATGATATAAACAAGAGGGCCTGAAAGGCCCAAAGTCGCTGATCTGAGATAAAAAGAAATGACCTGTTCTTTGCAGCCCAAGATATCAATGGAACAAATGTTCTAACCAAGTATCATGAAGAATGAACAACAAATGGCCCCTTGGCGGCCATGTTTTTTTAACAGACCTCAACCATTTTTTAACTCTTCCAAGATATGTCCAAATTTCATGAAGATTAGGAAAAAAATGTGTCTTCTAGACTGTTCACATGTTGTCACTATATACATATAAAGAAAACTGCCCCACTCCCTGGCGGCCATGTTTTTCACTGATCATGACCATTTTCAAACTCGTCCAAGACATCCACATACCTAATGTTTTGACAGAATTTCATGATGATTAAGCAAAACATGTGACTTCTTGAGTGTTCACAAGCTTTTTTACTATATAAATATAAGGAAAAAGACCCCCCTGGCAGCCATGTTTTTTTTTACCGATCCAAACCATTATCGAACTCAACTGTCCTATCCAGGTGTGGTAGTGCGGTCTCCTTCGCTTACGCAAATGAACCAGTCACAGGACGGTTACAAGTAATGTTACTTTGTGAGCACTTATGTAATGCAAAAATATTTATTTGACAAACTCTTATTTCCGGTCAGGATGACTATACTGACTGGTTGTAATTCAATTAACAAAAGGCGTTCAGTCAGGGACGCCTAAATACACTCAAAGAATTTATTTATAAGTGAAAACCAAGGCAGCTTTAACAAAAATAACTAATTTTTATTCCAAGAACTCGGACAATGAAGAACAATGACAGAAAATTAAGAACAGGTACAAGCCAAGTCTAAAGAATCTAAGTATCGTTACAAAAATGAACAACATACAGCAAATACCTTAATGAATGTAAAAAGAAGTTCAAAATCTGACAAAAAAACTGATATAAATATAAGTTACTGTTAGTCTAGAAAGTGCTTCAAAAATCTAGTTTACAAAATAGGTCTAATTTAATCTAAAGAACAATATTTATGGAGATTAGGAAACTTCAGTGAATCAAATGTAAAAATAAGCTATATTTACTAAAGTTATTGAAATAGAATAGTCTTCCTAATTTAGAAAATGCCAAATAGAAATAATCTAAATAATAAGAATAATTAAGAAAATAATGCCAAATGTTTTGATGCTGGTGTTAAAAATAATTTAGAGTTAAATTATTTCAAAATTCCAACCTTTTTCAAGAGCTGTTAACTTTTCAAGAAAGCATCAAGAGATTTTTAAATCAGCCAAAACAGCTTATTTTATACAGTTCAGAAGAGATCAATGGCAGAGTAGTCAATTTTCCCTCAGAACAGTGCATTTATCAATGATCAATATCTTCCCAAATTCCAGAGCAGAACTAAAAATAGATTACTGAACCAGGTTAAACAAGGGAGATAAATACTGCATAAATACTGCAAAATCATGTACATGTTGTCTTTCTTTCAGTTATCTCTTAGTTGAAAGGCTTATCATAAGTGTTAATGACTAAAACAGTTATGTTAACTATGAAAATTATGTGTTATGAAAAATTACATAATACAGTTAATGTCACATAATATTGACATAATAAAACAAAATTTTACTACACAGGAAACCAATGTTCTGACTAAATTTCATGAAGATTGAGCAAACTGGAAAGTTAACAAGATTTTACTATAGCCATATATAGCCATATTAGGAAAAATGCCCAACCCCTTCGCAGCCATGTTTTTCAAGCCAAGGTTACCATTTTTGAACTCATCCAAGATATCATTGGGACAAATCATCTGAGCAAGTTTCATGAAGATCGAAAAATAAATGTGGCCTCTAGAGTGTTAACAAGGTTTCACTATAGCCATATAATGAAAAAAAGCCCTGCCACCTTGCAGCCATGTTTTTCAACCAACCGACATCATTTTCAAACTCGTCCAAGATATCATTGGGATGAATCTTCTGAACAAGTTTCATGAGGATCGAACAATAAATATGGTCTCTAGAGTGTTAACAAGATTTTACAATAGCCATATATAGCCATATAAGGAAAAAAGCCCCACCCCTTGGCAGCCATGTTTTTCTAGCAAACGTAACCATTTTCGAACTCATCCAAGATATCATTGAGACCAATCTTCTGACCAAATTTCATGAAGATTGGACAATAAATGTGGCCTCTGGAGAATTAACAAGTCAAATGTTGACGCCGCACAACGCACGAATGCCAACGGACGACGGACAAAAGGCGATCACAAAAGCTCACCATAAGCACGTTGTGCTCAGGTGAGCTAAAAACACGTTTGTCTCACAAAATAAATCTTGGAATTCTTTTCAAAAGTGATCACATGCTTGCAACTTGGAATGTCACAAAGGATGTAATTATTTTAATCATAAATAATAATTTTAAATCTTAGCTAATATAGGCTTTATTAAAGTACTCTTTCCAGCAATGAATTGCAAGTTTGCTGGCAAGTTTAAGAAATTTTCCGTAAATAAAATTATACTTTATGCATAACGCATTGAGCCTGGATTTCCCAGAGCATATCAATTGTCATCCATGTACTCTGTGATCAAGAAACATCAATCAACCCAATTTGACCTTTATTCATTTGATGGTATAAAAAGCAACAAAACCCATGACAACAATAAGAAGTCTGATGTCTACACATTCATAAAATCTCTAATATTCACACCCACCTTCAACGCGTCAGCCTCTTTCCTGTCCATGACATCGAGCAGCAAGGCAGCAATGACGTTGAAGCCCTGACAGTAGCCGACTGCCTTGTTCCAGCGCGCGTAGGCTAGCAGTATCCTCTTGAGGACCGCCCGCTCGGCCTCGTTGTCCTCCCCGGAGAAACCACTGCAGCCTGTTCGATGCAGGTCCTGAATATAGCACTTCTCAATTTGAGCCTTAAAGCTGGGCTTAAAGTGACATTATATGATTTTTTATATATATTAAGTTGTAATAAATTGATAAAATATGTTACAATTACACAAAATAGGCAAGAAAAATTATACATTTAAGACGAATTTCATAAAATGCAGCAAAGACAAATAAGCGCCCCAAGCCGATTGTGTACATATTTTCCTACAATAACTGAAGCATTCATCTTTTTAGTAAGTGTTCGTGTGTTGTATGAATAGATATAGTTGCAGGAATTTAAAATGAACAGTTAAACTAAATTTAGATTCACATCGTACATGCATGATTTACATGCTGGCGAATTCGACTGTACAGACATTTTCAATTTCAGAATTAAATATCTAGCTTATTTCGCATTTTTCGACACATGTTCTTCTTAACTTTTATTTTAATTTATATTGAAATTTATGTTTAATAAGTTTTTTACACCTTTTATATAAAATAATAAATATTTGACAAAATCGTATAATCTAGCTTTAATGCATGTTCGTAAAGTGTTGTCCCAGATTAGCTTAATTGTGCAGTCTGCAAAGGCTTTTTAGGGACAACACTTTCCGCTTTGATGATATTTTTTATATAAAGAAAATCTCTTCTTAGAAAAAATCAAGTTTAGACAGAAAGTGTCATCTGTGATAAGCCTGTGCGGATTGCACAGACTAATCTGGGATGACACTTTATGCTCATGCATTGTGACCTCTTTTCACAGGCTGAGGCTCATTTGTTTGTTTATTAACCCATTCATGCCCAGTGGACTCTCCCATCCTTCTAAGTTGGATCAATTTATTTCCAAAATTAGGGATGTCAAGTATATTTATTTCTATATTTAGAATATTTCATAAAGAAATTCCTTTAAGCAAACAGCGTAGACCCAGATGAGACGCAGCATTATGCGGCGTCTCATCTGGGTCTACGCTGTTTGCAATGTCCTTTTTTCAGGACGCTAGGCATGAATGGGTTAATGTGTTAGACTTTTTCCTGTTTTAAACTGCATTTTCAAACAATAATGTCATATTGAGTTTTACATTATGACTTGTAGTACAACAAATTGCAGAGAAAAAAATTGAAATTGGGTAAACATGTTGGACCAAACAAAGTAAAACTATAATTAATTTGAAATAGTTCACTCCACAACCTGTAGAATAATTCAGCTAATGATAACACTTGCTTGGCAGAGGTATCACTCAAATACAAACATTTTCATTAAGTTTGGTAATTATGACTGCTGATGATGATAATTACAAACAAACTGTCTTTAGAAAACCAATTACTTATACCACGCCAATTGTGGAGACAATACAAATATTACAAAGCAGCATGGTTCAAATATTTTTAGTAGTACCTTCACAATCTGCATGCCCAAAGTGTTGTCATCTGGGTTGCTTCTCTCGTTAAAGGCAAACTTGACAGTCTTGTCCCAGTCTATCTTCATGTCACAGATGTACTGGTCTGCAAGGCTCAACCATACCTAGGGGAAAGTAAGGTTATGTTAAAAGACATATGGGTCTTGCTCTGAAAAACACAGAGCTACGCATGTCAGTAAAGCATTGTCTTAGGAACAATCCTTCCTGCTTTTACTGCAGTTTTAATTTTAAGTAAGTCTTTTCTGAACCAAAATCTAATCTATTAGGCAGAAAGAGTTGTCCCCAATAAGCCTGTGTTGACTGAACATGTTAATCTAGGACAATACTTCATGCACATGGAATAAGCTCCGTTTTCTCAGAGTGAAGCTAATATTACAGGAATAATATATCAATTAGCAGACTTTTTGGTAAGCTACACTAAACAATACCTGGGGGAGACCAGTCATGTCTACAGGATTTAGTATAGGACTAATCCATAAGTTATGAGATGTATTGGTCAGCTAGACTTAATCATACCTAGGGGACAGTCCTTGCAATAAAATAGGAATAATACATTTGTAGCATACATGCCATATTTTTTCAGACCAATTCCGGGACATTGAGTTAAATTGTCCGGGACTTTTGCCGATTTTCCGGGACATGTATAAAATGTAGCGATATTTATAGACATATGCATTTTTGGTACTTTTTTTTGTTTCGCATCGTTAATTGCAAAAGTTCGAAAGCCGATTCGAAATACACTTGATCTATTAACGTCAAATTAAACATTACTACTTCCGATACAAGCCACGTGTTTTCAGTGTAAGCGTTCTAAATATAGATGGTGACGTCATTGCGTTATTGTTATTTAGACCGGTCTGTAACGCGTAGTTGTTGATACGCCTTTATTCATCTATAACATTTATATAATAACAAGGATGACGTTTGTATATGCTTATATTTTTACTCAACTTCTTTGTCGGTTAAACTTGCGAACATAAACTGCTTTTAATTTTTTACTCAGCGATGTTGGACTTCAGATGTGTGAACAACTATCCTTTGCCCTTACGCAGCGGGAAATAATGACGTAGTAGATTAAAGTCAATTAACAACCACATTAAATAATGCCGCCTTTTCGGTTTGACCGCGAACGTGAGACAATCGATATGATAACAAGACCCCTGTTAATTGATCGATTTTGACACGTAGCGTAGTCTGCCTATTCGGGTAGGCATTGTCATGGACACGCTGTAGATATGCACAGATTCAAGGTGCAGTTAAGCCTAAGATAAGGTACATGTATACATGTATATGGATTTTGTAAATTCCGGGACATTTGACAGATTTCGGGGACAGCGGGACAAGTTCTTCATTTCCGGGACTGTCCCGGACAATCCGGGACGTATGGCATGTATGTTTGTAGTCACAAGTTGCACACTTCAGCAAAGTGCAACCATAAGTGTTTTTTTAAGCTAAATTGTGTTTGAAACCAGAGCCTTATTGACATTTTTAGTTTGTTACTTATGAAGAAACAGTTTTAAGCATCATTCAAACGCTACAAGAGATGAGACAAAGTCCAAATCAGCAGACAGCCAACTTATCGATCACATCACTCCATTTTAGAGATAAGTTATATTATAAAACAAAGAGAATAATGTTTTTTAAAGTTTCCAGTCATGTCTAAACCTCTATCATCTGAGTGCAAACATGAACAAACTGAGGTATGTAGAAAGATACGTGCAATTAAATTCTCTCTAGAATTATAGTTTGTTCCTAGAAACTGAAACAATTTCAATGGCGCCAAAGAATTTCATGCACCAAGAGTCAGCATCGCAGCAAGCTTAAAAGACAACAATATTTTCTTTCGTGTTCATGTAAGAAGACTTAATTTATTTCTCTTTTTGCAAAGTATTGATTTACTGGGCATTAAAATTTATTCTTTATAAATGCCAAAGAGATCTCACTCCATTGAACAGAAAAGGATCAATGAAACATATTTTGCAATGCCTTCCAGCATTCCAAGAGAAGTATTTTTGCATTCTACTGAAATGAAATGAGTTTTATTTGTTGATTGCCAAATAAAACTAATTGAAAGTAGCTCTGTAATTATTCCAATTACCCATAAAGTCACAACTATTTATATTATCTGTCACATGATTTTGATAAAACGTTGAGTGTACTTTGTAATGCTAACATGAAGATTTTTCTCAAGACAAAGTAAAATCAATCCACAGCTATTAAATCTCCAATCAACAACACATGAAACCTTACTTCTGAATATCTCATTTTTTCACTCCCATTTAAATGACAATTATCAGGGAATATCGGTTGAGAATTGTGAAACCATTTCTGATTAGCACAGTTTCTTTTAAGATTTGAAGATTACAGTTTAATATTCTGATAAAAGGTTATGGCAAAGTTATGGAAATCAGGGTATCAAATAATGGGAACAACCGAGATACCTTTCTGCGGAACTCATCTGGAATGCCCAGTGGTAACCTAGCAACTGCCTTCATAGCGTCCTTCCACTGGTCGAACGCACTGTCCCCACCCTGGGGCTCCAGAGAAAACTTCATCCTCGTATCAATCTCTGAAAAAACAAAATGATTTCTTAAGCATTTTGATTTATGTTTGCTTTCTCATAGTGACACTCTTTATTCTCATTGTCTGTAGGCATGTGTAGGTCAAGTTCATCTACAAAACACAAAGTCCATTGCCAGCTGTTAAAGGCAGCTATAAAGAATACAGACGATAAATGTCATAATTATGACTCAAGCATGATTTGTAATCATAAAAGTTGGTTGTGAGAAACCTATTTTAATATAAAGAGTTTTGACAGCTGCAGTTGAAAATCTTTTCAGAGTACTGCTGATCTTAAATATTAAACAATTATTTAAGTGAATTGTGCTGGAATATCGCAAAATTCAACACTTACATGTGAAATACTGTTAATTACCATTTAAATGTGTACAGTCATTTTGATTTTCGATCTTTGATTTGAAAATAAGTATGCCAAAACATGTGTCAGTAAATAACGATGAATTGGATATCAATCAGTTCTAATCAGAATTTAACGATCATCTAATGACAGATGTAAGAAATCAATGCTTATTAATCATGTTCCAGTGTAGGCAGTGGAAATGTCAGAAATTAAAATGCTGAGCAAGTTAATATATACATGCTACTGATCATTATAGCAATTCAATTTGATGGAAACCAATTGAGACAATCAGTGGGATGATATAAAGGATTGCATGAAAAAGAGCTAGTCAAAGGTGTGGAAAATACAAAATCGCCTACTTCAAGTACACCATTTTGATACCCATAAACCAGAAAATTTTTTTCCATATAACACACAAGTTTACTTGCAAATGGCAAACTCCCTGCTTCTGACAAGTCAAGAATAGTGACTTTTTTAACATGTGATGAGAGCAAACGGAAAATGAAATAGGAATAATATTTTTACCGACTCAATTATTTACATGATAATCCTTTACAATTAATTCAATGCAACAAAGAAATAAAGCCTATAATCCCAAGAATAGCATTTGAAAATAACAAAAAAGTATTGTTTGCTATTGTTTTCATGAAACTTTAAAAAGTTTCTATTACAAGATTTGTTATTTATTAAGGCCAATTTGACTGTTGTTTTCCAGTCAAACATGCAGGTACATGTATCTGACAAAGTTTTATGCCCGCATCAGACAAGGGTCATATGGTGGAAATAGCAACCATGTATTATTTAGCAGCAATTTGTATCACATTTGGCATTCAGATTTGTCAATATGTACAAACTGTTTGAAACATCGCTTTTGATTTAAGATTTGGTAAGTTTTAGCAACAAAACCTGAGTTCCAATCATACACAATCGTTTTTGGTGTCTTTCTCCAGTATTAGTTAATTTAATTAAGGACTAAATATGGTCTGTCTATTTAATGCAAAGGGAACGTTAACAAAAATACTCTATGAATAATTTTTTTTAAATGTTAAAGGTCCCTGTGATTAACCGCTTGTTGCATAAACCGATTAATTAATAATTGAGTTTCTATAAAATGAAACACATTCTTGGCGTCAAACAATCAGTACAACAGAACCATAATGCATACTACCAACAACATTAAATCTTTGTTTCAAATACAAATGATTCATTTTGAAGTGGTAATTATGTATTTGTGTATGATTTTGGTTTATGCCAACCTCTTCCATAGATAATTTCTCAGTCAAATTCCTCCTGCTTGAATATGAAAATGTTGATTTCAGTAATTTTTTTTTTTATCATTCTCCCATTATTTGTTTAAAAATTGACAGGCATTGCATTTCACCATTCCCTTATATCACAATTTAGGTTGCAATAAGTAAATGATATTTTAAACAATGATGTTTGATAGTTGATTTCTTTCTGGGCTAATTAAATTTATTCTGGTCTCATAAGAAAATATAAGCTACGAACCCAGGTGGCAACCAAGTTCCTGAAAGTTAATTTATATCTCTGTAGACCACAAACAATCCATAAGTATGTTCTCTTCAGAATATTCCAGCATATCTTGGAGCGAAGAAGTCGAGATGGCAATTGATTGATGGTCAGTCTATTTATGTATGTAATCTTTATTTTCATGTAAAACATCAAACATTACTTCATGGATGTCACTTGGGAATAGGGATTATATTTGAAATGCATGAAATTATATCCTATGAAAAGGGTTTAGGAAAGATTGTGTGGTTAATGGAAAGAAGAAAACTATATAAATGAGTCTGGTTCTGGGAAAACCAGGTTTAACGCATGTGCTTAACATATCATCCCAGATAAGCCTCTTCAGTCCACAGAGATTTATCAGGAATGATGGGAACGGCACTTTCCACCCTAAGACTGGATTTTTTTCATTAACAAGAGGCTTTCCTTATATGAAAAATTCCATAAAGTTAAAAGTGCCATCCCTAATAAGTCTGTGCGGACTAAGCAGGCAACCCTAACACAATAGTTTACATGCATTAACCCATTTATTTTTTTTCATGACTAATGCTCATATTAATATTATTGTATAACTTTTGGATAAAATTATCGATACAATTTGCAAAATCCTGCAGTGTGTGAGGACAAATTTGCTTCACACTTTATTTTGTTTCAGGGATTCTATATTCAGTGACACATATCTCAGTAAACAAAACAGAGGATTGCATGGGGTGTATCCGATTGCTTACAAAATGAGTAACTAGGTAAATAGAAACCCCAATGCACTACAAAAAGATTCAGTCAGCCAATTTTGGAATGGACACAGCAAAATCATGTTCCAGACTGATATAAAATAGGAATTAATAGCCATATGTGTGGGAGATTTTTTTCCCCTGGCAACTGTTGGTCTGTAATTGTTAAGCTGCCATAACTTGATATTGATCTGACAAAAATAGAATCATAACTTGACATGCTGAGATTGTCAGAGAGAATCATGCCCTCTTACAAACAGCAGGATTATTGCTATTAAACGACTTCCTTTCTAGGGAAATTAATAATTTCTTTATTTGACTAAGAAACTATAGCACAAATTACTCAAATAATCGAATTTTTTACACTTAGTTTATATAGCCAAATAACTAGAGCTTTGTCACAGACGTGACGTATACCCCCACATGCCGCATTGACACAGGCTATTTTGCATGCTGTCGTCACAAACAAGAGAAGCTAAATTATGGCGATTTTTAAGAATTATTATGCCATTATCGTTTATGGCCATTTTTGAGCTTTGAACTCAAAGTGTGACCTTGACCTTTGAGATATCGACATAATTCTTTCCTGCCACACACCCTCCAATGATGGTGATTAAATGATTTTTAAATCTCCCAATGAACGACATAGTTATGGCCCAGACAAGCTCATTTATGGCCATTTTTGACCTTTGAACTCAAAGTGTGACCTTGACCTTGGAGATATTGATGTAATTCTTTGGCACAACACACTGTCCAATGATGGTGAACAAATTTGCCAAATGATTTTAAAATCTCACAATGAACGACATAGTTATTGCCCAGACAAGCTCATGTATGGCCATTTTTGACCTTTGAACTCAAAGTGTGACCTTGACCTTTGAGATATTGAGGTATTTCTTTAGCGCGACACACCGTCCAATGATGATGAACAAATGTGCCAAATGCTTTTAATCTCACATTAAATGACAAAGTTATGGCCCGGACAAGCTCATTTATGGCCATTTTTTACCTTTGAACTCAAATGTGACCTTGACATTTGAGATATCGACGTAATTCTTTCGCGCGACACACCGTCAAATGATGGTTAACAAATGTGCCAAATGATTTTAAAATCTCAAAATGAACAACATAATTATGGCCCAGACAAGCTTTCGGGACAGACCGACAGACAGACCGACAAACAGACAGACCGACAAAGTGACTCCTATATAGCCCCCATAACCATTGGTAATGGGGGTATAATTATGTTTAATTAATATTAAACTATGGGAAAATAATTTCATCGTCATCTTTTGTTTAATCTGAAAGCATATCCAATTAATTAAAATGAGTATAAATGTATTTGCTATTACTTCAGGGCTAATGTTTGCATACATATATATAACAGAAAATATGTGTACATTATTTGGTATGAGTGCTTTAGCATTATAATTGCACAAGATCATTTGTGCTCAAAGGCAAGTATAAAATGGACAGAAAATGCTCGTTTGCAGACTCTGAACTTTGTTTTCATACATGGGAGACAGTGATGACTTCATTTATACATTTCAACATTCTAAATTCATAAGCAACTTAAAATGTAGGAAGAAATAAGTTTTAATTTAGAAATTATAATAAAGATATACTCATTTGAGAGATTTGAACACTACTAAGATATGTTAAACATACAGATGATGGGCAGATTCTGAAATATTTTTTACATGTATGTAACAAACAAATAAATTGTAGGTAAAAAATATAACCAGAAATATAAATTAAAAGTTAAATCTTTAAAAAATAAAACTGACCCAGCTATGCTCATCCTGGTGTATTTTTTGTAATCAAGATTTCAATGTCTATTTTAACTGTCGAAGTACAGTAAATAAGTGGCAAACATTATACATTCCGTGAGGGAAATAAAAGAATATTCATCCTGAAATTATATGCATTATTAATGTATAACAATGATTTATTGAATAACGATGATTTATTGAATTACCTGTTATTTCTATTACTAAATATACCAAATATAATATATATGTACCAAATATTTCAGGCCATCCATAGTCATGAAGTTACATCAATGAACATTAAGATACATACATCATCATGAAATACAAAGGTCTAGAAGACTGTCCAACAACAGTATGTCTTCTCCCATGGCTCTGCAATCATTGCTCTTCTGACATATTTCGGAGCAAAAATATAAACCAACATTTTCTAGCCCTAATTTTCATTCAAGTTGTGTATAAATAAATCATGCAATCTACACAACCCATTAAACAAAATAACAATTATGACCCAGTTGCTTGTACTTTCTGTGTTAAAACAAATTAAAGCTTATTTTAAAATAACTATGTGTTACTATAATAATATTATATATATGTTACAAATGTACATGTATTTCCAATTTTAAATGTAAAACCATATCATCTTACTACTATCCAAATTTTAGAGCAAAAAGATAAAATGAACATATTTCTATTATAAGCAAAACACTCTCTATTACAAATGTGGCAAAAATAAAATCACAGGCTATCCATTGAAGCTGATGACAGTGAAAGAATTGTGTTTCTGTCCATGCCATCATTATAGCCGATCCTTAGAATTACGTAGGCTTCCATGGTGACAGAAATAGCATAATAGCTTTTCTAATGGGATTTGATCACAGTAGAGTTAAAAATAATTGTTTGGAAGAAGATTCCAGGTAACTGTCAAATATGGGTTTTGACATAGGTTATAATGATAATAATATGCAGTGCTAGAGTTGAATACCAATAGAGCCACAGCATTTTTATGTTTTTGTAAATGCAAACTTGCAACAATATATTATAGTTTCATGTAAACAATTGTTTAATGTAAACAAATTACTCTTGCACAAGTTGGAAGAAATATGTATGCTAATGGTAAAATAAACAGTTAAAATAAAGTAACAGACATCAATCAGCATATATATTCATTTATAACATGACCTACGCTCCAGGAGTGAAATAACGTAATGCTCAATTTTGTTTGTTAAATGGAGGATATTTGTTGGATTCGGTGGATTATCGATTTTAATTCACGAGTGATCATAGAAAATATATTTTTTCTATGATCACGAGTGAATTAAAATCTATATTCTGCCGAATTCAACTAATTTTCTTTTTATTGTATGCCCTTTTAAACAGTTTATATACATTGTTAAAGAGTTAAACTAAGAATTTTGCTGGGATAATGACGTCATTTCGTCAAAAAAATGACGTAATTTCACAGTAAACAGTGACAATTATCAATAATTTTCATTGATAATTTTCACTGTTTGAAACATTGAAATTATCAGTTTTAATTCACTGATATTTCTCTATAAACCACCGGAAAGCATAAAATAAACGGGTGTTATAACACTAGTTATATAACTGTAAAATGATGTCATTTTTTTGACGAAATGACGTCAATATTCCATTGAATTTCTTCAGTTAAACTCTTTTACAATGTGAATAAATGATGAAAAGAGCATAAAATAAAAAGAAAATTTGTTGGTCATGTTATAAATAGAATCTTAGATTCGTTGTCATTTTGTATTGAATTTATTAAACTCGTCATCACTCTGCAAGCCTCGTTTTTATCTTTATTTTATAATAGATGACTTGTTTAATAAATTCAATACAAAACTACCACTCAAAACTACCACTGAAAGATTTTATATATATTTTATAGAAGTGTACATATTAATTTATAATGTTACTAAATGTGTATGTTATTATGATCAGAATGTGTTATGATCTCACAAAAAGAAATAACTATTTTATATTATTATACAATAGCAACATGAACAGTTGTATATGTGCTAATGACTGGCTATTTGCAGTTTTTTTGTACATGAAAATGATTATAAAACAAGAGCACCACATAACGGGTGCCACCCTTTGCTGCGAAAGCTTGTCAGAATTTTTTTTTTTTTTTTTTAGAGGTCAGTGACCTTGACCTTTGACCTAGTGACTCAAAAATGGGTGCGGAATGTAAAACTCATCAAGGTGCATCTACATGTGAAGTTTCAAAGTTGTAGGTGGTAGCACTTTGATTTTAGAGCCAATGTAAAGGTTTTAACACGACGCCTACGGCGCACGGCGGACGACACGGGTTTTCTCCGCAAACAGCCTTGCTAAAAATTATATAAATGGGGGATTGCATAACTGCACCCACAGCCGAGTGTGGCACCCGTTAAGAGCACCGCATAACGGGTGCCACACTCGGCTGTGGGTGCAGTTTTGAATAAATGAAAGCTTGTCAGATTTTTTTTTTTTTAGAGGTCACAGTGACATTGACCTTTGACCTAGTGACCCAAAAATGGGTGTGGCATGTAGAAATCATCAAGGTGCAGCTACATATGAAGTTTCAAAGTTGTAGGTTGAAGCACTTAGATTTTAGAGCCGATGTTCAAAACCTTGACAAAATGTTTAAGTTTTAGCACTTAAAGCGGATGACACGACACAACGACGACTAGCTAGCTATGACAATACTTCAGGTTATCTTCGAAAACAGCCGAGCTCATAAAAAGATTATAGGAAATTGGACTTATTATATTTATATATTATATGTATATTACAATAATTTTGATTTTGATTCATTGCTTAAAACACTACCTTCAAGGCAGCTGGGCCATCCTTAAAAATTCTTTTGTTTGACATAACCCGACCAGAAAAAGCTTCAAGAAAAAACTAATTTTCATTATTGTTATATAAATTCTAATCCAGTTCAATAATTTGTTTAAATAAAACTACAAACTCAGAATAATTTATAATTATAATTTAACAAACCTCATGCGACGCTCTAATGCATATGTTTCCAGAGGAAACCAATTATTTATTTAAAGACAATTACCGGTTTAGAGAAACACACTCAATATTTCGATCATGTTTTAATTGGTTAGCTTTTGTTAGACAAACAGAGCACAAAATTATCTATAAATCAATTGCCTATCAGAACAATTAATATTAAATAAGGTTTGAAATCATGGGAATACTAAAACTTTCTTTCCAAACGAAAATGTTCATGTAAAGTATTTATATCAAGATACCAATAAAATGAAAAGTAATTTCAGTTGTCTGCTGGCTGTAGACTAACGAAGTAAATCCAAGTTTCATCTTTTTTGGGGGAGGGGCTGGAAATTATATTCACAACGCAAACAGCAGCCCAAGATACCAACTTTCATGACTAGTAAACAACCTGGGTGGCAGCCACGTTTTTCAACAGACTAGAACCATTTTCATGCACATCCAAGATATCATTTAAACAAATCTTCTGACAAAGTTTCATGATGATCGGACAATGAATATGGCTTCTAGAGTGTTAACAAGGTTTTACTATAGCTATATAACAAAAATGCCACACCCCCTTGGTGGCCATGTTTTTCCACCCACAGGAACCATTATCTAACTCATTCAAGATATAATTTGTGCAAATCTTGTGACTTAGTGTCATGATGATCGGACAATAAATGTGGCCTCTAGAGTGTTAATAAGGTTTTACTTAAGCAATATATAGCCATATTAGGAAAAATGCCCTGCCCCCTGGTGGTCATTTTTTAAAGCAACCAAAACCATTTTCAAACTCATCCAAGATATCATTGGGACACATCTTCTGACCAAGTTTCATAAAGATCTGAAAATAAATGTGGCTTCTAAAGTGTTAACAAGGTTTTACTATAAATACAAGAGGGCCTGAAAGGCCCAAAGTCACTCACCTGAGATAACAAGATATTATTGGGACAAATCTTCTGACCAAGTTTCACGACGATCGGAAAATAAATGTGGCCTCTAGAGTGTTAACAAGGTTTTACTAAAGCTATATAAGGAAAAATGCCCCGCCCCCTGGCGGCCATGTTTTTCAACCAACCGGCATCATTTTCGAACTCGTCTAAGATATTATTGGGATGAATCTTCTGACCAAGTTTCATGAAGATTGGACAATAAATGTGGCCTCTAGAGTGTTAACAAGATTTTAATAAAGCCATATAAGGAAAAATGCCCTGCCCCTTGGCAGCCATGTTTTTCAAGCAAAGGTTACCATTTTTGATCTCATCCAAGATTTCAGTGGTACAAATCTTCTGAGCAAGTTTATGAAGATCGGAAAATAAATGTGGCCTCTAGAGTGTTAACAAGGTTTTACTAAAGCCATATAAGAAAAAATGTCCCGCCCGCTGGCGGCCATGTTTTTCAACCAACTGGCATCATTTTCGAACTCATCCAAGATATTATTGGGATGAATTTTCTGACCAAGTTTCATGAAGATCAGACAATAATTGTGGCCTCTAGAGTGTTAACAAGATTTTACTATAGCCATATATAGTCATATAAGGAAAAATGCCCCACCCTTGGCAGCCATATTTTTCAAGCAAACGTAACCATTTTCAAACTCATCCAAGATATCATTGAAACCAATCTTCTGACCAAATTTGATGAAGATTGTACAATAAATGTGGCCTCTAGAGAGTTAACGAAGCAAATGTTGACAACACACAACGGACAACAGACGACGGACAAAAAGCGATCACAAAAGCTCACCATGAGCACATTGTGCTCAGGTGAGCTAAAAATACGATTTCTTCAAAGATCGCAGAGCCTTTTTAACTGTTTAATGATTTACATCTAATTTAATATTTATTAATATAAAGTTGTCGTGGCCGAGAGGTTAAGGCGATAGACTAGAAATCTTTTGGGATCTTCCCGCGCAGGTTCGAATCCTGCCGACGTCACATACTTTTTGCATCACATTTTATTTATTTTTCAACGTAATTTGATTTGATATAGCATATAAGCTATGTTTATTGTTAAATATGTTGCAATTGTTATGCACATTCTTCAATTTTTAACATTAAAACATCGTTATGGCTAAATTGGGTGATTCACTGCTGAAAATACGAATCATGCATGTTGCATTTTTATTTTTAAGTTCAAAATAGTACTCAAATGATACTATTTTGAATTTTATGACACTTTGTTTTAACTCTTTCCCTCTCAGAAGCAAAGTGAAAATGGCTATGTGCAAACAGCATAAAACCAGAACAGCCTTCGAGTAGCTCACAGCATGTTCAGGTTTTATGCTGTTTGCTGATCATCCCCATCTAAAGATTGGAAATGAAGCCTTTAAACCTTAAATCTAGTAAGAAAGGTCTTTATTTAAATGTTACTTTCTTAGGGACTACAAATGTTTAAAAATGCATATCTATGTGGTAAAGTGTTATACAAACATTAATTTCTACATGGCTGAAACCACTTACATTACATGGCACTCTTCCACATTTAACACGTTATAAAAAATAAACGTCTGTAAAAGAACACTTATTTCATCTTGTTTAAACTTTAAACACCTTTAATGCATCTGTAAACACCAACTGCATGCCCATATTTGGAAATCTGGATGAATTATGGAACTTTCATATACCCCTGGAGTGAAAATAAACTGGACAAAAGCCGAGCGTGTGGTTTGTTTTGAAAAAATCAGTATATTTTTTTTAAAAGCATGGAAAGCCTACCTAAAAATGTGCATGTAGTTCAGTGAAACAATGCTGATTAAGAAAATAATACATGAGATTATATTTGGATAGGTTCCCATTACGGGTGGGATACCAGCAACCTAAACCATTTTCGAACTCATCTTAGATATCATTGGGATAAATCTTCTGACCAAGTTTCATGAAGATCGGAAAAAACAGTGGCCTCTAGAGTGTTAACAAGGTTTTACTATAGCCATATAAGGAAAAATGCCCCCCCCCCCCTGGCGGCCATGTTTTTCAACCAACCCGCATCATTTTGACCTCGTCCAAGATATTATTGGGATGAATCTTCTGACCAAGTTTCATGAAGATCAGACAATAAATGTGGCCTCTAGAGTGTTAACAAGATTTTACTATTGCCATATATAGCCATATAAGGAAAAAAGCCCCACCCTTTGGCAGCCATGTTTTTCATGCAAACGTTACCATTTTTGGACTTATCCAAGATATCATTGAGACCAATCTTCGGACCAAATTTTATGAAGACTGAACAATAAATGTGGCCTCTAGAGTGTTAACAAGGTTTTACTATAGCCATATAAGGAAAAATACCCTGCCCCCTGGTGACCATGTTTTTAAAGCAACCGAAACCATTTTCGAACTCATCCAAGATATTATTGGGACAATTCTTCTGACCAAGGGCATGATGATCTGAAAATAAATGTGGCCTCTAGAGTGTTAATAAGGTTTTACTATAGCCATATAAGGAAAAGTTCTGTGCCTTGGCAGCCATGTTTTTCAAGCAAACGTAACCATTTTCGAACTCATCCAAGGTATCATTGAGACCAATCTTCTGACCAAATTTCATGAAGATTGGACAATAAATGTGGCCTCTAGAGTGTTAACAATGCAAATGTTGACGCACACACAACGCACGACGGACAAAAGGCGATCACAAAAGCTCGCCATTAGCACATTGTGCTCAGGTGAGCTAACAAAAACAACAAAAGCAATAACTCTTATTCAAGAAAGTGAAGGGTAATTGTCCTTAAGCATGGCACTTCTCCTCATTCATATCAATACACCCATGAAGTTTCACGTTGAAATCGTGCATGGTATCCGAGACATAGCCCTTAAATTCATCATACAAATAACAAAGGGCAATAACTCTTATTTAAGGAAGAGTAGGTTTATGGTTCTTTTGCATGGCATCTTCTCTTCATATATATATATATATATATATATATTACCGTAATTACTCTATGTTTTCAGACACCCCTTTTTTTAGCAAAAATAATTATTTTTCGTGACTCTTAATTTTCAGACACACAATTTTCGTCCAAAATTAATGTCTCTAAGTTTTCGGACAGTATATCGGACAGCGCTATTTTACCAAATTTCGGTCCTGTTTTCGATATCTAATGACACTTCGATCATGGGGTTTTACAACCAGATTAACATCATAAAACATGGCAGGTGCATGCCTGAGGGCAACAGACCATTACATTTGCGTTATTGGGTAAATAACATTGTAAACCGGTATTAAACAATGGTTTCGCCCGATAGCATAAGCCTTATGACAATTACCGGGGGTAGTGCCAATTAACAGTTCAATTATCTACCGCAATGGTACTCACCCTTCTCATTAAAATAACTGTGGCAAATACTAAACGCTTCAAAGTGTGATGCACCCAGGATTGCAAGTTTTACGAACAATGGAAGGTGTTCGACAACAACTATCGGAAATAAACAAACAAATAATTTATAGTTTCCTTTTTTATTTTGTTAATTACAGGTTCATACTAGCGAGTATCGGTACATCACATGCTCATATTTGAACTGGTTGGTCAAAGTACAACCTTATAGTAACTTTCTGTCAAATAAATTAAGCATTTAAAATTATTTAAAATGCAGTGCAAACATATATAACTGTAATTTGTACTATACAGCATGGTATTTTACAAGCGCGTGCTATTACCGGTAGTCGTTGATATAATTGGCGCTATTTACGAACACTTCAATTTTCGACTCTAAGTTTTCGGACACCTGTATTTTGTGTATATTTTTGTATCTAAGTTTTCGGACACAAAAAAAAAAATTAAGTGTCCAAAAACATAGAGTAATTACGGTATATACACCTATGAAAATTCATATTGATATCGTATTTAGTTTCTGAGATATAGCCCTAAAACGTTTTGTGACAGAGGGACGGAGAACTGACTGACTGACTGATGAGCGGACCCACAAGCCCAATTAAACAAGATGCGTTTGTGAAACACTCTGTCCCCCTATATGACGTTTGACTTTGAAGGATGACCTTGACCTTGACCTTTCACCACTCAAAATGTGCAGCTCCATGAGATACACATGCATGCAAAATATCAAGTTGCTATATTCAATATTGCAAAAGTATTCATAAAATAAGCGATTTGGGCCACATATAGTTGACCTCTGACCTTGAAGGATGACCTTGACCTTGACCTTTCACCACTCAAAATGTGCAGCTCCATGAGATGCACATGCATGCCAAATATCAAGTTGCTATCTTCAATATTGCAAAAGTATTTATAAAATAAGCGATTTGGGCCACATATATTTGACCTCTGACCTTGAAGGATGACCTTGACCTTTCACCACTCAAAATGTGCAGCTCCATGAGATACACATGCATGCCAAATATCAAGTTGCTTTCTTCAATATTGCAAAAGTATTCATAAAATGAGCGATTTTGGCCATATATATTTGACCTCTGACCTTGAAGGATGACCTTGACCTTGACCTTTCACCACTCAAAATGTGCAGCTTCATGAGATACACATGCATGCCAAATATGAAGTTGCTATCTTCAATATAGCAAAAGTTATTGCAAAATGTTAAAGTTGGCGCAAACAGACCAACAGACAGACCAACAGACAGACCAACAGACCAACAGACAGGGCAAAAACAATATGTCCCCCACTTCTATAGTGGGGGACATAAAAACTAGTTTATGCCGATACCGATGTTTACTTGCATTTGATAGAGAACCATAATTGCGTCTATGTATTACATGTATGAATGAATCTGCACAGATAAAAGAATAAGTAAAACGGCATTATCATGATGGCCAATGTTTACCTTTCGGCTGTTTCCCAGGTGGACCACTGTCCAAGGGAGAGGTCAGGGGTCGCCCAAGATTTATGTAGTTCAGAAATCCAAACATAATGTCCAACTTTATTTGAACATTTCTCTTAATAAAGTATATGCTTCCGAAAATGTTTGACACATTTCTATCAAGAGTTTTTCCGTCAAATTCCGACTCTCAATGTTTGTTATTTTCTTGTCATTTTCTTTCTGGACAAGCAACTAAAGACATATAATAATGCGTTGTTCAAACATTTATCAAACAGTATAATACATTATCCTCTTGCATGTTTTTTCTACATTACCATGACTTATTATTGAATATGATTAAAAACAGCCCATTGCCTTGTAGCACCAAATTTTATACCGAACAGATGAGAATAATATGTCAATATTTCTTTCGTATACTCCATCACATCTGTATGATACAATGTATCTTGGAATAATATTATATTTCCCAATATACTTTTTTCTACACTTTGTCATGAATTCTCAAACATGTAATGTATCTAGAATCCATCAATGAGCAACAAAACTTTCCAAACACTGTTCAAGATTTCATTTCCTTTTACAAGCACTAAAATAGATTCACAGAGGATAATTAAATATGCTCTAGCTATTTTACAATCCAAAAGTAGCCAGCATAAAGTCAGTTGTACAAAGACAGCCTATGACAATTCAGGAAAAAATCAATTGTTCCTTCCCACTACTAGTGATTCTACAGACTTCCAATATTCCAATACCCGATCATGAGCTTTTGAATGGCAGCTGAGACTATGGACAAAGCCTACTGAATCTAAATAAGTTGTCATTTTCCCATACGCATATCGAGAAACCATATTACGAGAAACTCCCACTCCCCCAGTAATGACAGCTTGTCAGTTGAATGAATATTTTTATTTTAAGAATGGATATAAATCATATAACATAAATTATTACAAATCAGCATCATAAACTACTATTGGATCATTACCAGTAGTTTAACATATATAATATATATATATTCAGTTTAACATCTCACTAAATCCCACACAAAAAATAGTGTTTTTTTTAAAGATAAAACACAGAACAAAATTGCATACATCTAGAGATTTAGAGATTTTTCTTAATACAAACACTATATCACAGAGATTCCATAATATCTTTCAAATGGCCGACACATAATCCACCCACGCATATTAATAAATTAGGGTATCTTATCTCCATGGCAACCAGTGCGTTCAGATCAAATGAAGAGCATAATCCTATCACAAACATTCCACAAATGTAGTATATGTCCGAGAGCCATGATAGAGGACACACATAATGATTACTGATTACACCAATACTATTTATGGGTGTCACCAATTTAAAGTGAGTTTCTCGTCATTCATAAAATGAACTTTTATTCTAATATTTGTAAATACAGCTCTTTATTGATTAAATAAGTGAAAGAATCTGTTGTAAAAAGGGATAAGAAGTGATAAAATTATAGAAGGAATCTTCGTATGAGTTGGGAAAGCTTTGATACAGGATTTGAGGCTTAAGTACATAAGAACAATAACAAACATGTTTTTGTTTTGTTCCATTGAAACTTGCTAACCTAGCTCTGGCAAAGCCTGACTGTTAAGTGCGTGTGGAAATTTCATCCGTTAATAAACGTTAACTTTTTTGCATTATAATTACATTTTTTTCATAATCATGTAAACAGTGCATTCTAAGTGTTTATTTACAAATGTCATCATGTCAATGTCACAAACAATCCTAATAAGAGCACAGCATATGCAAATAAACTCATAGATATACATGATGAAATACTTCTTTTCCATAAACAAGTGGTCAAGTAATGTGATTGTATTGTATGAACCTTTATTAATATTGCCTTTCATTGTGAAATTACCAAATAAAAATGTTAACAATATGGCGTTTGATGAGTAAATTTTTAAAAAATTCAACAAGACGAAATTCAGAAAAAATCATTCAATGCTACAATAAGTTTGGCTACTGGGTTCAAACAATTCATAGGGACACTACATGGTTCAAGTTAAGGATTTAGGGCTCTAATATAGTCTGATTTGAGTGCCTTGGTATTCTGCACCCTAAGTTGAAATGTAAGAAAAATGTACAGAACAATTAAGGACTATCAGACATTCAAAGTTGCAAAACCTCAATCAATTTCTCAACATTTATTCTGAACTATTACAATATTGATTAAGCAATACTTATTTGGTATATATATCTTTATGCATAAATGCACTATATACTTTTATGCATATATGGCAGCAGACATGACACTTGGAATTAACTTACTCGGAACACCTTTAGAGTGACACTCATTTACGGAAGGAGGCAAAATTATACCAGATTCATAACAAATTTAAGATCTTAACAAACAAAAATTAGGACTTGAACAATGAAAATTTAATATATCAATACAAAAATCTTCTTTTAAAGCATACATTTGTGTTGCTTTTTTTATGAAATAACATTTGTATATTCTTTTTAATAATCAGTTTGACCAGCTTATATAGAACATCAACATTAAATACGATTCATTAAAAATACAAATACAGCTACTTATAATCCACACTAAACATCAATAATATTCAGTATCAAATTTCACCATAACAGGATATTTCTGGGACCTCACCAGATGTGTTATTCTCACTTTGTAGCCCATATTTCACAGTTTGTCCCTGGTTGCTAATGATCTGACAATTCAGTTCTCTGGAGTTCCAATATATCAATAACAGGCAAAGACTATTGGCAATTTACATCAATGCTAGCACAAACTCACGTCATCTAGATGTAGAAACTGTCAAGGTAGTCTGCTTGTTGTTTGCTTATTTAATACCAAGGAGTGGCTTGGGTTTATAAGAGAAGTTGATTACTTCTTGTATCTCGGAGAGCTAAACTGAACTTATTTTGCATTGGATTTTCTGTGTATTTCATCGGACAACTGATGACGGTTGAAGGTATATAACGCAATATTGTGACTTTAAATAATATGATTTTATATATTTATATATTATATATCAAATAATATTTCATTTACTTGTATACAAATTAACTACCGGGGTAAACAAATGCTTTTGTTCCAATTTTCACAAACATCTAATTAAGTGATATGCGTTAGGTCACAATTCATCGCATTTGCTGCACCAAAATTTTGACTATGAAATAACAATTATTTATATTTTTTATGCCCCCCACCACTATAGTGGGAGACATACTGTTTTTGCCCTGTCTGTTGGTCTGTTTGCGCCAACTTTAACATTTTGCAATAACTTTTGCTATATTGAAGATAGCAACTTCATATTTGGCATGCATGTGTATCTCATGGAGCTGCACATTGTAGTAAAAGGTCAAGGTCATCCTTAAAGGTCAAAGGTCAAAAACAATAAATCAAAGCAGCGCAGAAGGGGACATAGTGTGTCTGACAAACACATTTCTTGTTTATTGCTAACATGTGGTCCCTTTTGCCCTGCATGCACTTTTTAAGCACAGTTTTTGTTTTGTTTCATATATTTTTTGCTAAAGCCTAGATGTTTAAGAACTTCTGTTTATTTTTGTTGTAAAGTTCAAAGTAGAAGATTGGTGCCTATAATAAGCTCAATGTGTTTGGCAGAAATGCTTAACAAATATGTAAACAATTTCTAGTAGCATTCTTTGCTTTTTGCTTGCATCTGATTATATTGAACAAGAGGGCCATGATGGCCCTGAATCGCTCACCTGACTCATTAAGATCAGATGAAAACTATGACCTCTATTGTCTACACAATGTTTTTCTATGATTTGACCTAGTGACCTAGTTCCTGACTCTAGATGACCCAAATACAATCCCAATCCAGATTTCATCAAGATAAACATTCTGACCACAGTTCATAAATATTGGATGAAAACTGTGACCTCTATTGTCAACACAAGGTTTTTCTATTTATTTGACCTAGATTTTTACCCCAGATGACCCAAATACAATCCCACCCAGATTTCATCAAGAATTCTGACCAAATTTCATAAAGATTGGATGAAAACTGTGACCTCTATTGTCTACAAAAGGTTGTTCTATTATTTGACCTAGTGACCTTGTTTTTGACCCCAGATGACCCAAATACAATCCCAAACCGGATTTCATCAAGATAAACATTTTGACCAAATTTCATCAAGATTGGATGCAAACTGTGACCTCTACTGTCTACACAAACAAATTGTTGACGGATGGACGCACGGACACACGCAGGCACGCACAACGGACGCCGGACATCACACGATCACATAAGCTCACCGTGTCACTTCATGACAGGTGACCTAAAAATATGTGTCGGAGATAAACATGAACAGTTGTGGTTAAAATCCCATAGAAACAAGGGCTGTTTGTAAAACATGCATGCCCCCCTATATGGGCTATAAGTTGTAGTAGCAGCCATTGTGTGAATACGTTTTTTGTCACTGTGTATGGTGGTGGTGGTGGTGGTGGTGGTAGTGTAGTAGTAGTAGTAGTAGTAGTGGTAGTAGTAGTAGTAGTAGTAGTAGTAATAGTAGTTGTTGTAGTAGTAGTAGTAGTAGTAGTAGTAGTAGTAGTAGTAGTAGTAGTAGTAGTAGAAGTAGTAGTAGTAGTAGTAGTAGTAGTAGTAGTAGTAGTAGTAGTAGTAGTAGAAGAAGTAGCAGTAGTAGTAGTAGTAGTAGTAGTGGTAGTAGTAGTAGAAGTAGTTGTAGTAGTAGTAGTGGTAAAAGTAGTAGTAGTAGTAGTAGTAGTAGTAGTAGTAGTAGTTGTAGTAGTAGTAGTAGTAGTAGTAGTAGTAGCAGTAGCAGTAGCAGAAGCAGTAGCAGCATTACAAGACCAATACTTAAGAATGATCAAATGGGAAAAGGTAACCTAGCACTGGCAGTAAATATGGGGCTCATTTACAGGTCAGATTTGGAATCTCTGCTGTAAATGAGATTTTGAATGAATTAAAGGGAGGCAAATCTGTAATAAAAAGAACATGCATAAACCGTAGTTGTTTCCCTTGTTTGAACCATGCTAAATCCTTACAGGTTTGGAAAGAATTGGATGAAAAATTTGGACTTTATTGCATAAACACCATTTTCTCAATTCAAGGGGAGGTAATTCTGTACTTCATGGACCAATAATGCTCATTTTTTGTAGGGTTTGTGTCCTCATTGATATAAAGACACTGTGCAAATTTGGAAAGGATCGGACAAAAAATGTGGAAGATTTTTGAAAGTTTTCACAAAATAGGCAAAAACGAATAAACATGCAAAGTTCAACGAGCTCCTGCGGCCATGTTTTTTGACGAATCAAATTTCTTTGAACAACTTTTTCAGGGGAGCCTTCAAAGGTCATCCCTGTGAAATTTTTTGAAAATCTGATGAGCGGTTTCTGACAAGAAGATTTTTTAAGGTTTTTACCATATATGGTCATGGCGGCCATCTTGGTTATGTGATCAAATTTTTTTAACAATTCTTTTGTCCCATGACCTAGGGATGCTCCACATGAAATTTAGTTGAAATTGGCTCAATGGTTTAGTAGAAGAAGATGTTTACAAATTGTTTACAGACAGACGGACGGACGGATGGACGCCGGACGCTGAGTGATCACAATAGCTCACCCCGAGCTATCGCTCAGGTGAGCTAAAAATGAATAAAAATATCATTATTTTTATTGCACTCGCTTGCATCAATGTCCAATAATTGAGAAGTAGTTGTGGCCTTTCTATATTAAACTATTACATCAATTAATCTGAATTTAATCGACTAGTTTTTATTCATATTACTATTGAACAGAATGTATTTACTATAGTAAAAACTCTTTTTACAACCACTTCGGTATTACGACCAACTTGCTAAGACGACCACCAATTTTCAGTCCCCATTTTTTCCTTCTATATTTCAATGGTCAATACACTCACTAATCCGACCAACCAGCTAATCCGCTATTATGACCACTTTAATCAGTACCAATGAACGAAATTGCTCTAAATTGACACCCGCCAAACAACCAGTAATTTTCACACCTTACTTGATTTGGTGTTGTGGTTCAATCGGGTTTGTGTACAAAGCCATTGTGACCCAATTAATTACAATTCACGACAACTGTTTGCTCGGCTCCGTGCTGTCATTTGATAGTTGGACATGAATCCGCTCAATGAGATTGTTATAAAGATGATAACCTATGACGTTGTGACTAACAAAATTGCATAAGCCATTGAAAAAAATTCACTATTAATAGAAATTGCCCGTTATGATAAACTCCTGTTTAAGCTATGTTTAAAAATAACATGTCAGATGTGAAATGTCGTCTGCAATCCTAACATTTAATTGTATAACCCATTCTAAATGTTCTTATTTTTCCTTTGTAGGCTCAAGCTATTCAAAAAAGAACAGCTGAATTCTTTAAGTAAACCTAAAGGATAGTGTAATCATGAAAAGTACATGTACATGTATTTTTACTTCTTGTTTGAAAAGCCAGACATATTATCTTTGTACATTGCATAAATAAATTAATGTTATATTTTATGCAAAAAGATTAAAATTCATTGATCATTAACATATTATCTGTCCATCAAATTCATGAAAACTCAGAATTAAGACCACCTCGCTATTAAGACCACTTTTCAAAAGTCCCACAGGTGGTCTTAATAGCGAGGTTTCACTGTGTGTTAAATGTATTTTCTATAAAAATTAAAAGCTTTTTTATACTAAAAAATTTAACACACAAGGATCAGTTGGATTGTTAAGTTTTAATTGAGCCACAAGGTGCGAAAATGGGTAATATGCCACACGTGGTAAGGTTAGCTCCAGACAAGCCTGTGCAGTCACGCAGTCTCGTCAGGAGTTTCCCTGACCGGTATAAGGTCGTGAAATGTCTCGAGGTTTCATTATAGGTAAGTTTAGTCTGGTAATAATTTTTCTGACACCCAGATGTGATACACTTAACAGGGGAGTTAATATTTTTAATAAGAGACA